>NW_027496123.1:0-168442 GCF_021521415.1 Bidens hawaiensis
CCAAATCACTTAAAGCTTTTCTGTTGACTATTTCTGGTCAATCCTTCTTCTCCAGCAGCTGATTACTGGTCAGATTTCTGCTGATCTTAATCGGCTTATGGTCGAACCTGTTGACCAGCAAGGGTTGACCCATCAGATTTGATTGGGGACGGTAGAGAAGGCTGGTACTGATGCAACCGGCAAACACAAGCACAAGTGCAAAATATAAAACCGTAAACAAACGGGACACAAGATTTAACATGGTTAGATACTTAGATCTAATCTAACCTATGTCCAAGAGGCTGCAACTAGAGAGATTTATCATTGAAGTGATGAATCAATTACAAGTACAATAGCATCTATTTATAGCACTAGAATTGGGGTTAATGGCTTTCTAATCAAGCCAATGTAAATACCTGATGGAAGTCGCCGGAGCCAGAACCGGCAGAGCTACCGAGGTATTGTTAACACGAACAGGAACACAATCGATTATGCGACGGAGCTTCACCTCGATGTCCTCCTCTTCCTGATTAGGTAAAGATGGAGCACTGTATTCAACCAGATCCGTTGTTGTTGACACC
Organism: Bidens hawaiensis; assembly: GCF_021521415.1. Classification (NCBI taxonomy): domain Eukaryota; kingdom Viridiplantae; phylum Streptophyta; class Magnoliopsida; order Asterales; family Asteraceae; genus Bidens; species Bidens hawaiensis. Next base: position 561 of record NW_027496123.1, read on the forward strand.
ATCTGTCTCTCTCCCGATGGCTTGCCGGAACTCGACATCTTTTACTTTACCACGCAAAGGCAAAACCCTAAACTGTTTCAGAAAGAAACTTCAATTTTGTGAATATTAATTTGTTGATGGCCATATGGGCTGCTTTAAGCTTACTGTTAAAGCCCACCCCATAATTACATTGCTAATAGTCAGCTAGACAATATTATTAATAAGACTAACAAATCGGGTATTACAAAAACCCGGGTTTGGGTATTGAAAAATCGGGCATTAGCAATATTCGGGTATTTGAATACCCTGTTTCCAAATATTGAAAAGACCCGTTTTCCGGGTATTAAAAAAACCCATTTTCTACATATATTGTTTCCGGATAAAATAAAATCACTAAATCGTCTTCGATGAAGTTGATTGTCTTCATTTAGTTCCAATTGTCTTTTCAAAAAGTCTTTGACTCGAGCGCTCGACATGATTTCACATGTTGATTCAAAATCGTTATTGAATCCGACCTCAACAGAGAACCACAATGAACGTAACAAGCTTTCGCTGGACCGGACGACATTTGACATAACTCGAAATGAACCCAAATTGGTGATAATCGAGCTATAGAACTAGAAACAGTGCCAACAGAAAAGGAATCCATTTTCTTCAAGTCTTGTGACTTGTGACTAAAACCAAATGTCAACCAACTATTTTATACTACTTATGGTGTAGAAAGCTAGAGATACATTAAAAACATATTAACGGTCAAAATACAAAAAGGACACTAACCGCTATTTTTGAGTGGGTTTTTTTTGGTATATCAAAAGACAAAAGGTGATGCTCTAAACAATTATATATTACCTCAAAAAATTCCGTTGGAGAATGGAAGTTCATCTATATTGGTAGCGATACAATCAGTGTCAAGTGCTACACATACATAGGAGCACACACATTAATAACAGGGTATGCAAAAAACCCGGTTCGGGTATGTAAAAAACCCGGGTTTCAGGTATTATTGGGTTTGGATCGGGTTCGGGTTTCAACATTGAAAGTCATATTCTATCCATACCTTACGGGTAGGGTCGGCTTCGGGTATTAAAAACCCGGGTTTAAAAAAACCCGGTTCTGGGTTTTTTTTCGTGTTCGGTTTCGAATTCAGGTTTTCTTAACACCTCTAATAAGATGAACAAATGTTACACGGGTTTATTCTTCTTCAACAAAGAATTGCCGTCTAAAAATTGTTTATATTAGGAAGGAGGGAGTGATCACCTTGTTTAATTTTAATTTAATCCTCCCTTTATTTAGTGATTTATAAATTTATCAATTCTCCCATAAATGCTTAGACCATATATATAACACATCTCTTATCTTAGTAGCTAGACATCATCACTCTTGTCTTTAGTGCACGCAGCCTTTGAATTCCATTATCTTGAATCTTTTAATTAATGAAGCTAGATCTCTCTCTCTCTCTCTCTCTCTTCAACTTTCTCTATTGTTAAAATGTAGGAGTATTTATGAGCTAAGAATCACTTAGAAATGTATATTGAAGTTGATAGATATTAGATAGTGTTTGACAAGGCTGGTTCAAGTATGGATGGGATGACCATTGAATAAAAGACCAAGGAGACATCGCCATTAAATTCATGGTCATGTGTGCATATACGTGCTCCATCCTAGTCAGAAAAATTACAACTTTTCTTCAAACCATAGTTTTATTTTTCACATTTTAAAAGACTAATAATCTTAAACATCCAAGAAATTATGTTTATTTACCGTGTGGAGCATTTCATTCAAGATAGGTTAAATGGTAACACCCGATTCTTACAAAATGTAATTTGTATATATACTACAGAAGAAGTGAGGAAATTCATATTTTATAATTAATTATATTGCTTTAGAACGGCAAATTGAATTTTAATAATCTCAACTTAATGTTATTGGCCAATAATAATCTCACTTGAGAATATTCTTGGTGGTGGTCCGAACTTTTAAAAAATTTACCCTTATTGAACCTTCATTAAAAAAGAACTTAACAGTGTTAAATTTTATATGAATTTTAAACTGTTGTTTTTAGTGTTTTTGATCGGAATGAAGATACGACGAATCGATTGATGCAAAATTTATCTCGAAATGGGGCTCCAAACAGCTTAATTTTTGTTAACGAGAAGTTCAAATACCCAACTTGAAACATTGTTTCTTCATTTGGAGCAACGTTTCAAGGTAAATTTTAAATCAATCAACCCATATCCCATTTACGATCACATGAACTAATATATTTGTTTGGAATTCGGATAAAACTTAACGCTGTTAAGTTTTTCTAACATAGGTCCAGTGAGAAAGTTAAGTTTTTAAAAGTTTACCACTAGTGATAATATTCTAAGTTGGAATTATTATTGCTCAATGATATAAAGTTGAGATTATTAAAATACAATTTGCTTTTTAGAAGCATTGCATATTTAAAATAAAACGCTAAAAGATCATGATTGAGAAGTACTTGCAATAAAACAATAGCGAACTTGATCATAATTAATCAAAAATCCGAAATCTTTTTTTTAAAAGTCATGTTTCACTACAAAATTTGACCAGAATTCATTATTGCCAAAATTGTAAAATCCAATAACAATACAATAGAAGATAATCCTTTAATCTTTAGAGCATTTACACTGCGCTCATGTTTTAAATTCAACAAAACAAGTTGGGCTTGTGGGTCATGTTCCTTTAGACCTCAGCCCAAACCAAACCTTTCTCTGAAGGCCGAATTCAAGGAGTCTACTGGACGCGGTCCAACTAGCGGACACTCTTAGAACAGCAGCCGAGTAAGAAGTCCCCAAGTGGGTTGGCAATGGAGCATCAAATTGCAAATGGAATATGTATTTGTATAAATATTATGAGCACAGAATGTCCCAACTTCTTTGCATGTGAGCTGGCAGCGGAGCATCAAATTTCAAACTTTTGATGTCTGTAAAATCATAATCCCAAGACGAAACACGAGCCTGCTTTATAGCAGATGACACATCGGGCAAAACCATTTTCTTACAATGCAAATGAAGGTTTGGCTGTTTAGCGATGATGCTCCCGCTCTCTAGATTAAGACCGAATGGAAGTGAAGTCTTGTTACCAGCCTCAACTTTATTATCAAAGTCGGTTGATAAAATGTGGGGCCGGTTCCATTTTTTGTGTGCTTGCCACCCATATTTGTAGTCTCCAACTATCGGTGTTCCCAATACCTCGGCACAATGAACTCGGAGCTTTTGCATAGAGAGTATTGGTATCATTAGTACATATAAAATAAAAACATGTTAAAAGCCAAAGGCAAACAGCTAGATTTGACCCGCAAATTTGAGTGAATATTGATGAATACCTGGTGTTTTCTACCGGTGAGTGGAGAAAGCTCTAACCATGTAAGACCTGCAATTATTTAACATAAAGTAATGATAATAAATATGGCTCCCTAAAAGCAGAAACAAGTTCGACTGGGGCTCGTTTATATATCGAGCCTGTGCCCCAGATTCACATATTGAGCTTGACTAGGCTCACAAACCTAAACGGCCAATTATTAATATAATATATTAAATATATGATAATATAGTAAGGATTTGGATCATTTCAAAATTTCCATATAATTTATGAACTTTAAGAACTCTTTAACATCAATAAATTAACTTATTTATTTTATATATTTAATACTATTTAAGGTTAGTTTTGCCATTTTTATATGTAATTATATGATTACATATACGTAAATTGGTTATTACACATGTAAACTTGGGATTACATATGTGTAATCATAAAATTAATAAGATAAATGAAAAACTACCACAAATAATATTAAATATATACAATAAGTATGTATGTATATGTGTGTGTGTAAAATCAGTAACAAATGTATAAAAATATAATAATTCAATAATTAACAAACAAAAAGCGAGCCAAGATTGACTCGTTTACACCCCCATAGAAGAGCCAAGAACAATGTACAAACCATGAATAGAAGAATCTAGAACTCGGTATTCTGTTATGGCATGTTGGGATGCGGTTGTTGAAACATTCTCAACAACTGTAATCCGTTCTGATCGTCCGTCATCCATTACCACCTTCACAAGAAATATAAGTATTACACAAAAAATATGGAAAATAAAAAATAAAGAAATATTATTGTTAATTTATTAATACTAACCTTTCCCAAAGGAACTGAAATTAGACCTTGTGGACGCCTGGGTGACCCAATTACAAGTGCCCAATACTTCCTTTGCAGGAATCTTTTTTCACTTTTTAAATCCTGTTTTGTATATAGAAAAAGAAATCAGTTCACAAAAAAGGAGCAGATTTAAATTATGAAAACTCTTACTCACAATATTGGAAGCACCGACGGTTTTCTCACGAAAAACCGAATGCAAAACAGTAGCACTAAGTTGTGTTCTACCCAAGACCAAAATACCACTGCTATCCCTATCAAGCCTGTGCACCTAAAGTCGACATGGTCAAAGTGACATAAAGATGAGGGGTAAACTGGGAAAGAACTTACCAGCCTTGGTGGTTCGGATAATTCATGTTTCAAATAAGTTGCAGCTAATTCATCTAAACTTCTTTTTATTCCAATACCACCCTGAAATATAATACTAAAATCAACATTTGTAAAAAAATAACACGACCACAAATGGAGCATGTCCAGGTTCATTCATTTAACTTTAACTGAGCAAACAATCGGACATGAACAAGTGAAAGAATGGGGTTTTCTTGTTCGTGTCCGTTCATTAAAAAAATGAACATGTTTGTGTTTGGTTATGTTCATTCATTAACAGTATAAACAACAGGGGCGGCCCAGGGGGTGTGCGAGCCGCACCTTCGACGGGGCACGTAATCTTTGGGGGCCAAAACTTTTTTATGTATATATATATTTATCGGTGAAAGAACTTGAATCAAACGACACCGTCAATTGGTCGATTTGGTAGTTAATTGTGGTGTTTAAAGCTCGCCGGAAAATTAGCCTCGTCAGAAAAAATATGCCGGAAATTCAACAGGTTTTAAGGATAAAGATGACTCAAAATCAGGTTTTAAGGAATGGCAAAAATAGCCATGTACTTTATTTCATAATTAAATCTATTATTTACACACTAGTTTTGTTTTAATTATACTTCACCCTTAACTTAATAACTTTTGATTCAACAACATACCATTTCGACAATTAATCTATTAGTATTTCGAAAATTGGGGCATTACATTAATACTGTATTTTTGTTATGTTTATTGTTATAACATTAATTGTCGTTTATAAATATTAGCTTATATTTTTCATTAAGGCCTATAGGCTTTTTTTTCTGGCTCGGCCGGGGTATTTAAATTTTCGGAGACAGCCCTGATAAACAAACAGTTCACGAACGTAAATAAACGAATATAAGTGAGCTAAAGGTAGTTAAAGTAATGTGAAAACAATGAGGTGAACTTAAAAAGTTATTAAAACTAGATTAAGTTGTAGTGGGCCAAAAGAAAATTTAATGAATATATTAAAGAACGTAAACTAGTGAACAAAGAACGTAAACTAGTGAACTTGAACAAACGTACACAAACAAACATGAACGAACATTAACAAACGTTAACAGACAAACAGAAATGAATTTAAAGTAATGAACATGCATGAACATATATAAACGAGCATTCATGAATATAAATGAGCAAATCAGTCAATCAGACACGTGTTCATGTTCATTCATTTAACCATAGTAATCAAAAGCACAGTGCCTCTGCGCCTAGGCGTTTATTTAAGCAAAGCACCCCTTAACCGACTCCCTTGACTACAGACGGTTTTTTAGGAAATTAGTCGGTAGTAGCTAATTTTTTTGATTTTTTTTAGCTTGATTTTATTTGATTTGTTTTTGATTTATCACTTAACCCAATTAAACAACTTACCTAAAATCAATCGGATTAACCATAGTAACTTCAATATTACAATGATCAACACTTGGGTTATGCAATATCACAAAGAAGCCAAGAACAGAGTTAACAGAGTCACATACCATAATGGATTTACTCAATAGGTTAGTAACAGCAATGATCGATTCTCATGTTTATTTTAATTTTAATTACTTGAAGATGCATGTTTTTTTTATTAACGATTATGTAGTTGTTTTGTTTTAATCATGATGCAAATTCATGTGTAAACTGTAAAATATCGACAATCTTTCAGTTGGTGCTAAATTAATTTTTAGATAATATACTAAAAAGTTTGTTTATTGTTTGTGCTATTTGAAATCTTTAATGATATATGTTGATTGATTAGATATTTAGATGTATGTTGTTTTTAGAGATTGGATTGATAAACCAGCAACTTGAAACAAGTTTTAATTTTTAACTAAATGAACAAAAGCTTTTGTACATGTTCATTCGTTTGAACATAAAAGAACTTGCTGTGTATAAAGAAAAAATAATCAAAATTTGAATCGCTAACCTGAACAGGCATTCCCGTAGGTTTATTGATGACAATAACTGCTGAGTCCTAAAGAGTAAAAAATAAAAGAACACAAATTACAATCACCTATCAAGTTAATATAAATAAAATAAGAATAAAAAAAGAAAAATAATTTAAAGAAAACCTTGTACAGCTCGAGATCATGAAGAAACTTTAATTCTTCTTCAGTGCATAGACACTCAGTTTTCTCGGTTGGAAATGCTTGTACTGTGATTGGAAGATAAACTGTATCCCCATATCTCATTGAATCTTTTGCCGACACCTGATAAAAGATTAATGCAAATGAATAACCAGTTGATATACACTTATATATAAATGTTATTTAATTACCCTTTTAACTTGGCCTTCTGAAGCATGATCATCAACAGTGTTTGAACTTTCATAAGGTTTGCGACGAACCTGCAATAATTCATATAACATTGCATCAAATGATTATTTAAATTCAACACGTTGTAGGCGAAACCACCCACGTAGGTCCTTAAAGTGGCCCACATACTTCTAGGGGCATGCTTTAAAAGTACTCTTCATTGTTCAAAGTTAGAAAACATCGAGCACCGTATCAATTCATATAATTCTATACATCAAACTCGCTGCTATTGTAATATTGAATGTCATGTGTAAGAGTAACTACGTATATATAGTTACTATTATATTAGGCGTCTTAATTTTTAGATACACAACTTTTAATGCTTAGTGTGCAATAACTAATGCAACGAGTTAATAGTTTAAGGAGGCAGAATAGTCTTTTATGCACAATTATATTTTTTGGTTATTCAAATACTGATGAATCACAATGCCACATCAAAGTGCTTTATGGAAACGCAGCGTATCAACTGCAGTTATGCGCTTTCTTCACCGAATCGCGCATTATGCACAAAATTTTAAAATAAGGTTGTAAAGCACAAATAAAACTCTGTAACTACTTGTGCAAACATGTGGCATGCGTTAGTATACAAATGATACCAAATTTCATACATTTATGGGTCTCAATACCATTGACCCCATCTCATATCTGAAACCGTGAGTTTGAGATCGTTATACAAGATTTCCTATTATACTAAATAAATAAACTGCCCCTAAAAGAAAATAAAAACTAACGTATCTACTCTTTCAAACAGAAGACTCGTAACTTAACACGCTTTATATCCCAACACCCAAACCACTTGAGCCTTTGATCATACATTCATACCGCATGGCGTCATGTCACCCAAATCTCATTATGAAGTTTTCAAAAAATCAATTCCATTTCCAATTCAAATTCAAATTCAATATGACTTTTTCAAAGAATCCAATTCAAATTCCGATTCCTTTATCGGGATGTATTACCTGTCGCAATCGAAAGAGCTTTTGCACGAGGGACCTCGGGAGCTGCGGGCAACACCGCATAACCCATTTGATCGCCGTTTCATCTCCGTTAACCGTTGGCTGCCGTTTTCTTCCGGCAATATGTTTCCCCAATGAAGCGCCGTTAACGGTGGCATTGAACGGCGGCAAGGTTAACCACTTGCCTATCTTCTTCTGGTCTTCAGGTTTAATAAACGCCGTTGAGTTGGTTTCGGTGTGAATGTATTGGTGTGGTGAGGTTAATGTTCTCGCGCCGCCGTATGCCGACGGTGGTCTGAAAAGGAGTCGCCGGAGTTGAGAGAGGACCGGCATGTTTGTTTTAATTTTAATTTTTAATTTGGGGGTTTAGGGTTTTGGCTTAAACTTGTATTTTTTATTTATTTAAATGTAACAAATTTTATTCTTTTACTGTATTTTTTATTTATTTTCGTTATCAAAACGATTAGTTGTACCGGGAGCTCAATATGGGTTTAGGGCTTTCTTAAGTATAGATAAGTTTCACACTAATACTGTATTCCCGAGTTTCATTTAACTGAGGAAAGGAAAGGAAAATGAAGAATAGTAAAAATATGTTGTGTTCCCGAGTTTCATTTAAGAAAGGAAAAGGAAGAAAAACCATAAAAAAACCATTATTATAGCTTCATCGCCGTTTAGCCGATCTACAATAACCGGAAGAAAATATTAGATCTAAAGATAAAAATGTTAGATCTACAATAACCGGAAGAAAATATAATGTTGCCGGAAATACATATATCAACAATCAGAAGGTTATTACAAAATAGAAACTTACTGGACAACGATTGATAAGAATGTAGATCTAGTTTAGCCGGAAAATATGGAAGGGTGAAAGGAGATTAGCCTAATAGAGAGAGAAAAACATGATTAGGGTAAAAAAAATTAAGAAATGTTATGGTTTAAATATAGGTTTGTGGATGTTATGGCATTAGTATGAAAAGCAATTGGTGACATGGCATTGACGTGGCATTGATGTGGAGGGGCTAAAATGTTGACAAGTGGAAATTACATCTTGCTTTAATAGTATGTATAGATGCTCCGAAGAATAACCAAATGACGGCTCCATCAATCCAAAAGGAGATTTGTAATTGTTTCGCAGCATAAGTATTAAAGAAGATATTTGATGAACTTGGTGATGATGTCTTTTCTACATTAGTTGATGAACCGAGGGATGTTTCTAAAAAGGAACAAATGGATGTGGTATTGAGATATTTTGATAAATTTGCATTTGTGAAAGAGCTATTTGTTGGCCTTTTCATGTAATGGAAACAATCGCGGTATCTCTTAAGAATTAAGAAGGCAATTGATGAATTATTTACTCACTACAATTTGATTTTGAGTAGGATTAGAGACCAAGGATATGATGGTGCACGTAACATGTCTGGTGAGTTTAATGGTTTGAAAGAAAATTAATCTGCATATTATGATCATTGTTTAGCTCATCAACTTCAACTTGTTGTTGTGGCTCTTGCAAACAAACATCATGAAATTTTTAAATTTTTTAATGAAGTATCAAGTTTAGTAAATGTTGTTGGTGCATCTTGCAAGCGGGTAGATTTGATAAGAGAAAGTCAAAGAGAAATATTAGGATTGAATTCAAAAGTTGAAACGGGTGATATGTGGGTAAAAGAATGTGTTTATAGTGTTTAATATCGTGTGTTTTACTTACTTATATACATCGAACACGGTTACTTTGATTGGTTTTATGATTGTAGGTGCTTGGAGCTTAAAGGAACTAATCGGGAGCTTAAATATGTGTTTTGGAAGCTTTTAGATGGAGCCCAAGGAACGTGAGTGCAATACAAAGGAGATAGATGAAATTTGGTCAAATTAGAGTTGGCGTACCATACACCAAAATCAGCTTATGGCAGAAGTTTGGAGTATGACTTTCTCAGAGTTAGCGTATCATACGACAGACTTGGCGTATCATACGCCAAGTGACAGCCTGACGCGAAAAATTCCAAAAATTTCATTTTAAAAGCCATATGTTTTAGGGTTTTGAGGGAGACCTTTTCCTAGCCGTTTTTGGGGTTTCTAAGGCTGATTTTGGACCTCCCTAATCATCCCAATCACCTCTCTAATCATGTTTCCTTCAACTGAATCAAGATTTGAAGCTGCTATCCCATGAGGCAAGGCAAAATCACTGTATTCACTTTAGGCTAGGGTTTTGTGTATACTAACTTTGATCAGATTCTACGTTCACTACAACAAAAAGGGCTTTTTAGGACCTTTTGTGTGGGACGCTTGTAAAATAGGGTCCTCTAATCTATTTAATTGGATAAATGAACATTTGGGGTCCTTTTACAATGTACGCCACAAAACCGGTGTCCTAAAAAGTTATTTAATAGGATAAATGATTCTTTGGGGTCGTATTATCATATAACTTAATAAAACACTTAAAATCTAAATCCTAATAAAGTAACCTATAAGACAAGTAGTTGTTGGTATCTCATTATGTAGTAATGTAATGGGACACTTGATCGCTGGAGGTCTTATTATAACATAAGTTAATAGAACATTTGTAGTTAAGTAATAAATGTTCGGTGTTATAGGACCCTTTCTAGTCGATGTCATATAAGAACATAAATTAATAGGAAATTTTACACTATTAGTCATAAATGATCACCATTAACTATTACTTATGTTCAATTGCTCTAATTGACATTCAGCGAATCAAGTCATGTTGATAATACTAACTCTAACTGACTATAACCCCAATTGACTTTAGTTGACTAATACCAATTCTTACTGATTAATATTAATCTTCATTGGCCAACATTAACTAACATTGACTCTAAATGACAATCAATTATCCTAGTTACCAATACCAACAAACATGGACTAAGATTAACCCTCATCAACTCATATCTATCTAACTATCTATATAATTGTCTACCATGAAATCTTACGTGTCGCTCTCACGCTCCCCACCTCCTCTAGAGGCACAAGATTTCTTGATTTCTGAATGAAGACGTCTCATTGATTTAACTCGTTTATACCCGTTTAACCTTTAAACGGGTCATAACATCTCAAATAGTATCGCCCTTTCATCTCAAATAGGATCGCCACTTCGACTCTACAGGTAAATCCCAAACCAAAATCGTTCTCTTCTTCAGGAAAAAAACAATCCATCATCATGTCACCATCTGCGTTTGACAAACTAATAGGAGTAACAACTACCCTCAAACATTAATCATAACAATATTATTTACTCTCTTCCTTCAAAATCAGATTCTCAAATACCCCTGTTTGTTTATTTGTGAAACCCTAACATTTCCCATACTCCATCTCCATCTACGATTATCTGATTCCACATCAACGCGTTGAAATCTCTAGACTTAAGCAAAAGATTAGGATCACAAAGACTAGGGTTGGTCGGATCGCCCTAATCTTCACAGTCGCTGACCCTATGGATGCTAAATTTGCTATGGTATTGCTCTTGTACTTTCCTATGGTTCTTTTTCCTTTTTTAAATTGTGTGATTCTTGAAAGCATGTGCCAATTCATCATCGACAATTGATAGCCTACGCCAATTACGTTATTCACTCAATCAATTATTTGAACAGGTTAAGTTTTCATGTATTGGAGATCTTAAATAAAAGTAGTTTTCATGTTGGAAGAAGGTTGAATTAAATCTGCTTGAACTAAGGAAACTGTTTTATATCTAATGTTTTCACTTGCTCTAATGTTTTCACTTGCTGCATTCATATTCTTTCATTAACAAGTTATAGATAAAACAAGTTTTATATTTAAAATTTGATCAACAAAACAAAAGGGAATATATTTTATGAAGTTTCATCACTCAAAAGCTAAAAATATTGCCAATATTTTAATAGCTTTCCATTAGTATTTCTTTTAATTCACATAAATTTACCGGGGGTCAAAATGGGTGAGTCGGGAAAAAAGTCAACCTGGGAGAACCAAATGTGAAATTGGACTCCACATATATTTTAACTTAACTGTTGCTTGACTTTAGATATGTTACATGGAAATGTTATGTCACACCCTCACTTAGGGCATAGGCGTATGACCAATAGTTGGTATCTGTTTTGTAAATATATCAGAGTTTTAGCGGAAGTCTTTAATTTATAATAAAATATTAATTTATATTTTGAAACATTAAAAACTTCCGCTAAAACTCTGATATATTTACAAAACAGGTACCAACTATTGGTCACACGCCTAGGCCCTAAGTGAGGGTGTGACAGGTTGGTATCAGAGCCCTCGATCTTAGCGAATTAGGTATTTAATCGTACCTAGGCTTCGATCAGAAATAAGTTTATAATAATCATTAGTATCCAAGTAAGGATATCAAATAAATAATTGAATGATTAAAAATTAAATACAAATAAAACATAACAAGTACGGATAAGATAGGAAAAACGTGCTCCTATCTCTAATATAACCTCGTACAGATGTGCGATCGTCAATCTAGCGAAGAATCCGTTCAGCTTCGATCCGGTAAAGGTAAAGGTTATATGGGAACATCTTTTCTCCCAATTCCTATATCTAGTGATGAAAGTTCATACCAAACAGCAATGGAGGAAGATTTAGATTCGTTTGATTCAAACATACCGCTAGCCCAGATTATTCCTAATCAGAACACGTATGGAGACGTATCAAGTAGATCCAAGAAACCAATGGTGTCGAAAGGAAAAGAAGTAATGACTTATCCAGAAGAAATCCTCAGGGACAGGAATATTATTCAACAATGCAAGATCCTTACTTTACTCAATTTAAAGGAATTGATGCTGAAGAAAGACAAAAAAGAAAAGAAGAAAGGAGAAAATGTTAAGAAGGACTACAAGATCAAGAAGCTGATTATTCGATGGAAGAAATAAGAGTCTTAGTAGTTATAAACAATGCAGGTATAATAAATACCGTGTAATCTTGTAATAACATAAATAAAAGATATATTTAAATTTCCTCGAAATTAGTAATGTATCTTTTAAAAAGAATTATGTCAAGAAAAAATACACAAACTCTCAAGATAATTCTTCCAAGTACATTTGGAAGTATAAAGTAATAGCTAACAAATAAAGGAAAGATCCAGGTGGACAAAGTCTAAAAGATGACTAAACTCAAGACGACATAACTAACAAGGATTAAATGAAACATGACCTAGAAATAAGAATTATAGAAATTCTTGAGGTCTATTTGTACACCAGGTATGTACTAACTATTTCAAGAATATACAACAAGAAAGTATTGATGCCTCTCAAGAACCCCATCGACTTTCGTCATTAAAATACTTGGAAAATAATTATCGTTTCATACGATTATCTCAAAATTCTCAAAAACAAAGAAATAAACAATTAGATTGTGTCATTACAAGACGAACAATCTCAAGAAAGATTAGAAAGAAATACGAAGAACTTAATTAAATATTTCATAAACAAATCAATCTTTTGCACTTATAATGTCACACATCCGTTATAAACATTCAATCATTAGTATACAAAAAAAGAATTACGTTCATACTAAAATCTATTCTGTTTACAGAATGTCAAACCCAAACAATCAAGAGAATAATGATGAAGCTTCAACTCATAGAAGCAACAAGGATATAACAAAACCTGCAAAGGAGATTCTTGAGCAGTATTTGGTCAAAATCCAAGACATGATTCATAACGCAATGACTCCCTTCATCGATGCAATGAAACAAGGGTCACACAAACAAAAAATAGAACATTCAAATAAATCATCGAGAACTCATCCGTATAAGAAACATTCTCATCATGAAGAAAGTGTTCATAGCTCCAACGCTGAGAGCAAATTCAATCGTAAATTCAAGAAACAACTAGTAATTCAAGGCAGTAGTTTCAAGAACTTCAAGGAATTCGGACCAAAGTAATTCTATGGCGATAAAGGTGCCATATCAGCTGTACGATGGCTTGAAGAAATCGAGCCCATTGTTATCATCAGCCGATGTACCGAAATTGAAAAGATTCAATACTCCTCTCAATACTTTAAAGGTGAAGCTTTGGAGTGGTGGAATACCCTAATCATGTCAAAGGGTAGAGAAACTATGTACCAAATAAAGTGGGAAGAATTCAAAGAATTAATGTTACGAAAGTTCTCTCCCATGAATGAACTCGATCTTATTCAAACTAAGTTTTCGAACCTCAAGGTGGAAGGCACTAATCTCAAGGAATACAATACTAAGTTTCATGAGTATTGTAGATTGGTACCACATTTGGTAATACCGAAATCCAACAAAGTAACCGGCTACATTTGGGGTTTACCTCGGGAAATTAGAGATATGGTAAGATCTCATTTGCCTCAAACCGCTGATTCAGCCATGGAATTAGCCGGTTATCTTATGAATGGTCTTATCAGAAATTAAGAAGAGGATAAGAATGACAAAGAAAAGAAGGAAGAAACCGAGGAAAAGAAAACAAAGAAAGGCAAAGAAAAGGAAGAAGGGTCTTTTAAATATACAAGACCAATCTGCCAAAGCTGTGGCAAGAGACATCACGGGAAATGTTTAAAACCAACAAACTTCCCCAAAAATATTCCATTAATCACATGCAACTTTTTCAATAAACTCGGTCACTCGGAAGACGATTGCAAAAGGAAAACAGTTGTATGTTTTATCTGTGGAGAAAACGGACACTTCAGCTTAGAATGTCCGAATAAGACAAACAACGTTATTGGAAGTGGTGCTAAGAAAGGAAAAGCTAATATGTTAAACATACAAGATGCATCCAACCAAGAATAGAAGTAGACGAGAGTATGCCAACGAAAGTCAAGATCTAAAGGCATTAGAAATAACTAATAGTTTAGTTAGCTCTTGTAATGTGTTTGTAATCTCGTATAAACGAGATATTTTTGTAATCATATAAGGGTATTTAAATCCCTAATGTATATAAAGAAAAATATTAGCATACAGATCGTGTCTTTACATAAGAATGTTAATACCTATGAAAAGAGATAGTTAAATTTAAACTATATCACACTTCATCATCTATAGAAAGATGAATTAAAGATGAAATGAATAAATTAAACTAAGAAATAAGAACATGTCTACTCAAGAAAAATCAGTTATCCGAACATTTAAAAGTTTAAGAGTATAATTGATAGAAATAAACGGAAGGAATCCGTCAAGATCAAGAAGTAAACGAATATTATTACTCAAGTATGAATATCTTGAACGGTATCAAGATAAGTAAGTAAAAGGATTCGATAGACTAAATCCAAGAAGCAATCTTGTTAACATCAGTAAATGTTTATAATACAAAAGGTAAGGTAAATAGTTAAACACAACTGGCCACTGTGCTTAGCAATTTACAATTACTTATGATATTCTCAACTATTGACTGAATATGTCACCCAAAGATATAAGTTAACAACAAATCATAAATTGCAAACCATGCAAACGGTTCAAGTTAAGCTCAAGAAGCAGATTAGAAAAGAGTCTGATTGTAAATCGATAAGCAAGAAATCACTCAACACGAATCTCGAGGACGAGATTCTTTCCAAGGTGGGGAGGATGTAACATCCCCAAAAATTTTGATCCAAATATGACAAGTCAATAGAAGAAAAGGGAATAGAAATGAAAATTTTTGACCCATCGGCGTATGGTGACGGGCATAGCCAAGGAGGCCATCGCGATACGCGATGGTCTTTGATGTCACATCAACACGTGTCACCCAGAGGTGACACGTGGCAGAACGTGTCTTAGAAAATGACATGTGTTCGCCACGTGGCAACACGTGGCAGAGGGTGTTTAAGAAAGTGACACGTGTCGCCACGTGGCACTCTCTGAGAAACACGAGTCATCGCGATACGCGATGACCAATAGAAAGGTGCCATCACGTATCGCGATGGGACCGGATTTCAGCAATAAATAGGAGGGCCATCGGCTCATTTCATGCACACCACCCCACTCTCTCTCTAGAAACTTTCTCTCTCTACCTCGATTTCCGTTCCACCGACCCGATAAATCATAACCTCGTAAGCTGCACCATATACCGACGACACCTCGAAGTTCGTACAGACAATCCCGAAGACCGGCACACCTCGTTTTGCGTGCCGACCTCGTAATGCGTGACAACCTCGTAAACCGTGCCGACCCAAGACGACCCGACGTTCCGCCTCGAAGTACGTGCACGACTCGGCGAACCCCGAATGTTGCCTCGATATGCGTGCTGAGGAGTTGTTGATCAAGATTCTCATTATACGTACAAGCGTCGAAGTGCTGCCCGAGAATCTAGAAAATAATAAGCTGAACAAGGTAGGAGTTCTGTCCAAATAAAATATTATTATCTCAAAGGCTTAGACCCTAGTCAGGGGGTATAGCCTAGACCTTGATCAAATCAAAAGATAATAATAAAATAAGATTTCTTTATAATAAAAGAAATACAAAATTTTATATAAACAAATGTTATAACTAAAACATAACTTCTTTATGGTTAAGAAATATAAGTATTCATATATACATGGGGATATAGTTAAAATAATATTTCTTCAAGAGTGAAAAAAGATAAGTTTTATCTACAAGAGGTATAGTTAAAAATAGTTTTTCTTTATTATTAAGAAACATGAGATTATATATACAAAGGTTATAGACAAATGACATTTCTTCTTGAAGAAGAAACATATCATAGACATGTCTTCTTGAAGAAGAAACATAGCCCACGATTAGCAAATAAAGAGAAATAAATTCATATCAAAATATTTCATTCAATTCAAACAAAAGATCAATCAAGGTTTAAGTTATCAAAACCAGACTAAAGGTCTGTAGCCGGATTAAGAGACGATCCGGGTATTTATATAAACCTATTTTATTATAGGTCAATCATTCAATCAATCATTCATTCATAAAGGTTTTCAAACGAGATCACCACATCATTCAGAATAGACAGTCACAGGTGAATACGTTAAACCTTTTTCAGTCAGGATAAACGGGTTGTTTATCTTAAAACAAAGACAGTTAAATAAAGATTTATGGGATTACGTGATCCCTATTTTATACTAGATAGAAAATAAAAGCAACTCAGACCGAATACACATGTGTCTGGATCCAAACATAATCAATCTAGTCTATCAGTCAAGGCTACGTGGCCGCAAACTAGAGATCATAATAAAAGTTCTCCAATGGGCGTCAGTTCCCAATGGGCGTCAGTTCCCAATGGGCGCCAGTTCCCAATAGGCGTCAGTTCCTGGAGGACCGTAATTGTGTGTGTATGACAAGTGGTACAAATCCCAGAAATAATAGACGTTTCTGCTGAGATTGTTTCATGAAAACTATCTTGTCAGGCAAAGTAAGATTTATAAATGCTTTTAGAGTCAACGATTCACCAGCATATCGCTGACGTATTTCCCCCCCCCCCCCCAATGTTACAGGAAATAAAGTTAGCACAGGTAGCAAGGAATTATAGTTATCCAAGAAGATAGATGCTCGCAAGGTAGAGATGACTCATTTTTTTAATATTAAAATATTGTAAACAATATTTAAACAAGTTTTATAAATCAAACAAGGATTACAAATTAAACTCTCGAATATTTATTTGAGAAGCTTTCTAATAAATCAAATATTTTATTAAGGTTTACAAATAAACTAATGTTTCAAAATATAAATTAATATTTTATTATAAATTAAAGACTTCCGCTAAAACTCTGATATATTTACAAAATAGGTACCAACTATTGGTCACACGCCTAGGCCCTAAGTGAGGGCGTGACATGTTATAAACGTATAAAACAATTACCTTACAGAGGAGTTTAACACTATGATGTTTATATGATGAGTCTTGGTAATAGTCAGGCAGTTTTCGCTCAAAAGCTCGAGCCCGGTCTTTAGAGACATGCTTTAGGCACTGATGTTACTAACACAAATCCAACATCAATGCATGCCAACTTACAGTGGATCATAGTACCTTTATTGAAGAGGTAAAAGTTGTTCTTTTAAACTTAAAAGTTGAAGAGTTGGAATAATAATTTTCTTAAAGTTATTTTTAATCTTTTTTGCATGAATTTCAAACAATAAAGGGCGAACACCCTGATGATTCTCGTGCGGTTAAAAATGATTGTGTTGAAGGCTTACTCAAGGTCACTCGTTCTTTTGGTGTTAGTTTCCCCACACAGGTATTTGACTAAATGACCGATCACCAATAGTCAATAAACAATGCTCATCTTGATCTATCCTTATGTATAAAATTGGTGTTGGTGCTTTAAAATGTTACAAATTCCTATTTGGATCAACAAGCCGAATTGGGAGAAAGAAAGATTGAATTTTGCATAACCTTTTACATAGAATATGTTTGTTGACTTTCACAATTACTTTTAAAAGAAAAGGCCATGTAAAGAATGTTAAAAGTTTTTATTTTTTTTTCATTAAATCAACGATTTACAATTTATTTCTTGATTTATTGCAGCCTAAATGGAATGATGTACTTTTATAGATGTTTCAGATCGATTATGTTGGAAATTCTCCATACATAAAGTATGAAACCTACATATATATATTTAATCTTTCATCTTTGAAAATAAATTATGACAAATATCATAGATTATGTCAATTTTAAAGATATATATGTAGGACATAATACCCGTTAAGGGCTCAAAAGTCAAGTCGGTCTAAGATAATAAGGGTGGTATTGGCATTGGAATTGATTGGGTAATAATTATTTGGGTTTAGATTGATATGGGCTTAGATTGATAAAAATAGAAAAATAGTCGCTGATAGGCATGCACCAGACCTTCTCCACCGAAAGAAAATTCACTCTTCGTGTTCGTTTCGTTTTCGTTTATGTTTACTCATTTAAAATCTAAAATGTCACACATTTAAGTTTGTTTGCTGTTACAGGTCAGTTTATGGGTCAAAAGGGATGGACATTTTATTTCTGGTCAATTTTACTACTGTTTTGAATCAAAGTTTCAACTTAGAATAGATTAAATTAATATTAGAAATGACAAATGTAACAATCCCCGTAATGCGGGGGTCTAAAAGCTAGTTTACCAATATATGTAAATCTTACAAATAAATCGGGACTGACATATACTGGAGCACAACATGTTGGTGCATTTTGTGACCGTCGCTATGCAATTCTGACCAGTGGAGACGAAGTGGCGAAGTTAGAACAACTTCACCATAGGCGAAGTTAGAACAACTTTGCCTACAGGCCCAAGCCCAAGCCCGAGAAGTTGGTTATCTATATATATGTGTGTCTTGTTTAGGGTTTAGTAATTCAGAAAGTTAGAGTATTTTGTGTTCAGTTCAATTGTCTAAAGAGAAACAGAGAGGGAGATTCGTGTGGGACGGCCCGAGGTAGAGCTCACCTCGGGTCGGCCGTGTCTTTGTTTTTGTTCGGTTTGTAACGTGGTTTGGTTATTATATAAAGGATCTGCAGATTCGTTTATTCCATTCGTGTGTTTGTTCGTGTATTTGTTTGTGTGTAATCGTGTTCTTCGTCTTCTACACCATTAAACGAGTCTAGGAGGATTCCGCACTCCTAGACCTCGTGCGGATCTCGTATCGATCAGCGACGCCCCGGAGGGACTTACACAACATATTCTAATTTACAATTTTCAGTATTGTATTCCTATAATACTATTGCTTGACAGGAAAAAAAACAATTAACAAAAATTGTAATATTATATATTGCTAGTTGTGGTTTGATAAACACATCATCCTAACTAATTACCCGATTACTTTTCTCGCTAATAAGAAGCGGGGAAGAATGTTGTTTGTGCTGGGACGTTTAAACCAGGGCAATTTGTATTGGCGTGACTTTCATGGATGACTTATCTTTCAGGTACTTTTTTTGTTTACTTTTACAAAATCTAACTTCTAATGCTTAGGAGAAACTTTGTGATTTCCATTTGTTTTGTTTATGTGATTACTTTTGTCATTGTCTTAAATTTTTAATGATGAAACTACTTTGTATATGAACATGCATACAAATGGGTTCGGTTATTAGAAATTGATAATATAGGAATGAAAAGTAGATTTTCGCGTCTGGTTGAAAGCAACAGTCACTCACTCGGAATGGCGATTCTTGTTTTACAGTGTGGTGTTCACTTGATGTAGCTTCAAAGTGGATGTTGTTTTTGAATCCACTATCTGTAAGAGAAGTTAACTTTAAACTTATTTGTCAATAAACATGACATTTTGACTACTTTGGTAAGCTTCTTGACTGTGATTAGATGGCTTAGAATCACCTTTTGTTGGGAACTATATTTTGCAATTTATTCTACTTTTGTTTTTTCTAATGACAATATATAAGACACATTGTTGCTGCTTTTGTTACGGGGATGTAATTATGCCAAATTGTATTGCAAAGCTCATTATTTCTATTCGCGAGGCTGGTATGATACAACTTATATTCACGTTTTATATGTGATTACCTTATAATTTTTTATGGTGCAGGACCTGCAGGTTCACAAGAGCTCATCACTTGGTACTGATACTTATTTTCATATTGCAGAATGTCTATTGATACTTTTTTTCATATTATTTTTCTATAAAATATTAGCCTCCCAGTGTAAAACCTTTTTTTTTGTGAAATGATTTTTGCACTATAATGACTCGAGTTTAATATATAACTATTTGTTGAAAACTAAAATCCAGGTCGGAGATGAAGTTTTCCTCAAAAGTATTCTAAACCCTACTAAGCCTGTAGCAAAAGAATGGGTGAAGAGCTTGGACCCAAATGAGCTAGTTGGTGGTACAAAGATTGGACCAAAATGGTGTGAGTAATTGTTCAAGTACCAATAAAAAGAGATGAAAAGTTGGTGACACCATATGGGTTATTTTCCACAATTCAAGATTGTATCGGTGCATCCATCGCATGGCCTTGTCCATTCATCTCGGTATGTATTTGTTAAACTAGTGATACGAATAATTTTAATAACATGGAATTTAATGCTTATACATGGATGGTTTATTTGTAGGTAGTCCGAGAGGATTAAGGACGTACAATGATGAGTCGGGATTTTATGATGCTGGTTTCTTTTATTGCTTTAATTTTTTTTGTTGGATGTTACAAGAGTTTATGTTGGATAATGCTATAACTTATTTATGTTTTTGTTTTTTTTTTTGTTATAATGAAGTTTTATTTCTTTTAATATATAGATGTCCATAACCATATAGTCAAATTGTGTGTGTGGACGTTTAAAAAATGGTTGTATAATATGATTTGTTAAGACTTCTAATTTTTGTCCTAAACGTTAGAACATTATAAAAGTGTCATAATATGTTTTTTTAGGACGTTTAAGGTGTTCATAGATATATTAGCGACCATAAAATTTAGTTTTATAATCTTGTTTGGGATATTAGGACCCTTTTCTTGGTACTATAATGTTCCATCATCAGGGTCCTATAAATTAATTTTTAAGGACGCTTGTATGTGTATTAAAGTTTACAATTAGGTAAACACATGTCAAAACATAGTAAAAGTGTCATAATATGTTTTTATTGTGACGCTTTTTGGGTTGTTAATGGATATATTATGCGACCATAAAATTGATTTCATAATCTTATTTGGGATATCAGGACGCTTTTTGAGTTCCGGGACTTATTACGACCCCTTTACATGAAACACTTTTCTCCTTAGTCCTATTAAATGAAAGGTCCTATAAAATAGCATTTTAGGACGCTTTGTGCGTACTAAAAAGCCCTTTTTGTTGTAGTTGTTTCGAATGATTATGAACTTGATTAAATATCTTTAATATTGTTTTACATTAGAATTGAGTGTTTAAACAGTTTATGATTTTGATTATCAAACTTCGCATCACTTTTCTGGTTGTGTTCATCACATGTATGGTTTGCACTAATGTCATTGAACCAATAATCATTAGTCATCGCTTACAATTGATTTTCATACATTAAACTGGTAATTGGGTAAACCGGGGGTTCAGTTGTGTCAACAATTCGGTTAGGGTATCGTTTGTCCTCACAACCCAACTGTTAGGTTTAGTAATTACTGCGCAATTAATCTTATGAATCTATGATTAGTTGGTCATCACATTACTTGAACCTGAAGTGAATCATTTTCTCATTATTGTTTAAAGTTCACTTAAAGTAATTGTGTTTTACTTGAATCATCTTCTATAAACCGCTTGACATCGTTTGTCCACATAGTTAATTAATTAATAATTATGAACTTACTTGCACTTTCCACTGATTTACTTACCCATACTAGTTATAGGTAATTAAGCTTCATAAATACTTGTTTTTTATTAGAGCACGACAACTACATCAAAATGGCGCTGTTGCCATGGATGTGTGGGTAAAAGAATTTGTTTATTGTGTTTAATATCGTGTGTTTTACTTATTTATATTATCGAACATGGTTACTTTGATTGGTTTTTTGATTGTAGGTTCTTGGAGCTTAAAGGGACTAATCGGGAGCTTAAATATGTGTTTTGGAAGCTTTTAGATGGAGCCCAATGAATGTGAGTGCAATACAAGGGAGATAGATGAAATTTGGTCAAATCAGAGTTGGCGTACCATACACCAAAATCAGTGTATGGCAGAAGTTTGGATTATGGATCTGTCAGAGTTAGCGTACCGTACGGCAGACTTGGCGTATCATACGCCAAGTGACGGCCTGATGCGAAAAATTCCAAAATTTTCACTATAAAAGCCATATATTTTTGGGTTTTTAGGGAGACCTTTTCCTAATCGTTTTTGGGGTTTCTAAGGAAGATTTTGGACCTCCCTAATCATCCCAATCACCTCTCTAATCATGTTTCCTTCAACCGAATCAAGATTTGAAGCTGCTATCTCCATGAGGCAAGGCTAAATCACTGTATTCACTTTAGGCTAGGGTTTTGTGTAAACTAACTTTGATCAAATTCTATATTTTGAATGATAACGAACTTGATTGAATGTCTTTAATCTTGTTTTACATTATAATTGATTGTTTAAACAGTTTCTAATTTTGATTATCAAACTTTGCATCACTTTTCTGGTTGTTTTCATCACATGTAGGGTTTGCACTTATATCATTGAAACAATAATTGTTAGTCATTGCTTACAACTGATTTTCATACATTAAACTGGTAACTGGGTAAGCCGGGAGTTTAGTTGTGTCAACCATTAAGTTAGGGTATCGTTTGTTCTCACAACCCAACTGTTAGGTTTAGTAATTACTGTGCAATTAATCTTATGAATCTGTGATTAGTTGGTCATCACGTTACCTGAACCTAAAGTGAATCATTTTCTCATTATTTTTTACAGTTCACTTATAGTAATTGTGTTTTACTTGAATCATCGTTTATAAACCGCTTGACATCATTTGTCCACATAGTTAGTTAATTTAATAATTATGAACTTTACTTGCACTTTCCACTGATTCCATGTGGAGACGACCTTAGTTACCTGTACTAGTTATAGGTATTTAAGTTTCATAAATACTTGTTTTTGATTAGAGCACCACAACTACATCAAAATGGCGCCGTTGCCGGGTTATCAACGCGCAAAGTGCTAGTTTAGCTTAGTTTTCAGTTTTTGTTTTTATTATTTATTCGTTGAATTTACACGTGATTTTAGTGTTTTTGTCTGAGCAAATAACTCGATAAGTTGATGCATACGCGATATTCCCGTGAGAAAGATCCGCTTCATTTTAATCCAGAATTCAAGAAAACAGCAAGACGAAACCGAGTAGCTCAGAAACCCAAACTAAACCAAATACCTGAAGTCATAAAACCAAAAGTAGAAACCATGAGTACCCGAAACAAAAGAGACCCGAATGATTTCCAACCGTATAACCAAGACCAACCAAACAACCGAGATCCACCAGCTCCTCAAAACAACCAGAATGTTAACCGTGACAGAAACAGCAATTTAGTTAACCACCGGAGGCAGTTTAAGATGGATGAAAATTTGTTAATCAGATCTGCCCCAGTAAATTGTCAAAGACAAGCTGATCTTAGAGAGGAAAGACCTGAGATTAATCGTGCTCGTTCATGGGTGGAGAATTGGCAAATAGGGGACGGTTTCAGTTTCGATTCTGAGGATGAGGAAGAGCTTAGAGATGAATATGGGGGTCGATATCAACCACAGGATATCAGTGATGACCAAGAAATTCGACAGAATCATCTAGAAAATCAGAGAGATCGAGCACCAAGACGCCAACCAAACCGTGAACAGCAGGTACCGTATTATGATTTTGATGACGGAGTCCCAAGGGCATTCGTTCCACCGCCAGTCAGGGGAGTTCAAAGCCACTTCATCCCACAAGTGGCTACGAATCCTTTACTGATCATTATTCCGGTCAGACGTAGAAGGAATTTTTCAGTGAGGCAGAATAGTTTGACAGGGTTACCTAGATTTCATGGAAAGGCTACAGAAAAACCATACCGGCACTTTAGTGACTTCAATTTGATATCTGCACTCATCTTAAGTCAAGGTTTTACAACGGAAGAAGTGAAGATGGTGGTCTTCCAGTTCAGTTTGAAAGATGTAGCGAAACAGTGGTTTTTATCGTTGCCATCAGCTTGTATTTTCACTTGGGGGGACTTGGTGCAACAGTTTTTAGATGAGTATTATAATCCCAAGGCCCGCAACAACATTCGAAACTTTCAGCAAATCACCGACGAAACCTTTTATGAATCATTCCAAAGGTTTAAACGACCGCTGAGAACTTGTCCGCATCATGGAATCACCTTATGGGAATTGATAAAGGCATTCCATGACAGTCTCTCAAATGATGATGTTCGTGATCTCCAAGCCACCATGAATGGATCTTTTCTTGCAACCGATGAGAATGTGGATTGGGGACATTTGGAGAGACATGCAAATAATTTGAAGAGGCAATCCCAGTCAAACAGGATGGCAAGAAGATCGGTAGTAAAAGCAGTGGAAAGTCATGGTTCAGATGACAGATTAGATAGGATGGAAAACAAGATGGATAGATTGTTGGTTGCAAGTGTACAAGGAGTGGGAAATTCGGGAAATTCGGGAAAAACATATCTGGTATGTGAAGGTTTTGGTGAGTTAGGGCACGAGGTTGGGAGTTGTGAAGTTGTGCAAGATGAAGAAACTGAGGAAGAGGAGGTCAACTATGTGCAGGGTGAAAGGAAATACAATAATATGAGTTCAAATACTTATCATCTGTGCCTCAGGAATCATCCCAACTTCAGTTATGGAAATCCGAACACGCAACATAACTCTAATTTTCATGCTAGTTCTCAGAAGACAAGTTATCAGTCGAATCAGAAACAATATGGTAATAGTTTGGGCAGTAGTTAGAGTGGGTACAATCAGAGAGATTCTGGGGGTTACAATAGGGATTATCAAAAGAGTTATCAGTAGGGGTAAGGAAATTCTTTGGGTAACAAAGAGGAGTCAATTAAGGATGTGATGGATTTGTTGAAGCAGATGAAGGTAGATCAAGAAACTCAGTATAAGGGTTTAAATAAGAGGTTGGAGCTTCAAGAGAAGATAAATGCAGCAAGAGATAAACAAGTGAGCCAATTGGCAGAAGAAATGGCAAGCCTAAAGAGAAATCCATCCAGACTACCAAGTGACACCATGAAGAATCCGAGCCATCAAAGTAATAGTTCGTCAAACTCTAAAAATGCACACGTTAGTGCCATCACAATCGAAAATAATGTGGAGAATGACACGGTTGAAGAATTAGAAACGGGGGCACCACTCGTCCCTCTTTAGATTGGTGAGTTCAAGACCACCAAGGCACTTGTTGATTATGGTGCGAGTGTGAGTGTTTTACCAGAGAGTGTGTATGACCGGTTTAACTTCGGGCCTTTACAAGAGGTTGACACCACCTTGGTGTTAGGTGATTTCACTCGAAGACGGCCACAGGGGAGGTTGGTTGGTGTTGTGGTAAAGGTTGGTGATTTTTAATATCCTGAAGATTTTCTTGTTCTTGATTATGCACCAGCTGAGAAGGAAGAAGAACCATGGGTGATATTGGGGAGACCGTTTTTGGTGACTTCAAATGCTCAGATTAACTACCGAGACGGAACAGTTTGCATAACCTTCGGTAACCGTAAGTTAATTTTAAGTATATTTTCAAATTCATATGATTATTCTTTTGAAAATAAATATTCTAGGCCATGTGCTACTAATGGGGGTCTTCCTCGTACGTGTAAGGATGACACCAAAAAGGAGAAAAGTGTTGCTTTTGACAGGTCTAAGCGTGAACAAGAGAAGGAAGATCTAAATGCGGTAGATGTAAAAAGTGAGCAACAGTAAGTTTAACAAACAATACTAACACGGTGATGGAAGTGGTGGTCGATGAGGAAAAGGATGGACCAAACAAGAAGAAACCACCAAAGAAGGAGAAGGTAAAGAAACCACCCAGATTCGAGAATGAACAAATGAGGTTGGCATGTTTTGGGCCTAGGTGGGAGACATTAGAGCTACCATTGTGTTGGAGAAGTAAAAAGAATGAGGGGGAGGAAGGTAAGCACTCCATTAGACCACCATAACCGCCAAATCAGGTAATGGTCTGGCTGAAGACCTTAACAAAAACTTAGCGCTGATCGAGAGGCAACACAGATTTTATTTTCAGTTTGTATTTTATTTTATTAGTTTGTTTAACCTTTTTATTTCAAGCGTACCACTGTAGCAAAAGTCAAGTGTGGGGATGCCACACGGAAAAGTCGGAGTTTTATAGTGTTTCGACGAAAGAATTTTAAGTTACGAAATTTCGGATATCCGACGTGCTTTCATTTTCCTTTTGCTACGGTTGATTCAGGGTCATGTATATTTATGTTGTATCTGAACTTTGTGGGTGTAGTTCACTATAAACCCTCACGAGACCTCACTCGTCCACCCGGGCTACCCGGGGGTATAAAGGGCTTGTCGCATACGCTAAATTCAATCGTGATTCCTACGAAAGTGAGTTAGGTCTTTTAACAATTTTACCAATTTAACAAATTTAATTATGAAATTTATATAACTTGGCCTGGTAATGAAAACTAACGGTTTTGCAAACGGTTTAAAACACATATCCTAACAGTTGTGAGAAGCGTGCTTCTACACGTGTGAAAGTTTGCAGATTCTGTTGAGTGAATTGAGGAGCCGGGTTCGTTGAGCGCAAGGACGAGAATATTTGAGTGGCTTATTTTTCTTATCAGGTGATTTTGTTTTCATAATTATTTTTGTTTTATTGGTTTTATTATTAAAAGTGTAATTGTATAGCTGTATAACTATTAGAACCATCACATTAAGCCCAGTTTTAAAATTTATAATCAGTCAATTTTAACCCCGTCCTCAATAATATATTTGTAATGCTAAATTTTAAACATTGAGGACAATGTTAACCTCAAGTGTGGGGATGGGGTAAAATTAAATTTTTTGTCTTAGAGTGCCTTGATTGTGCGCAAAAGCCGAAATTGTAAATAATTAATTGCTATTATTCATGCCAAGTAGAGGTCTTTGGTCATGGTCAGTTTTTAAGCTTCTCGAAAGTCTTCCCATGCAAATGTTTTTCAAAAAAAAGAAAAAGAAAAATTAAAATGGACCGTTTAGATGGGGAAAACGAGTCATGGGGACGGGTACACATATTTCATGTCGGCAGCCTAATTCCTCTGGTACGTGTGAAAGATTTGCTTTATATATAATACACATATAATATGTAGTATATACACATGTCATTTGAGTGTCATTATAGAGAGTAACCAGTATGCCCATAATATTTAGAACTTGGTTGTCTCATGCATTTCGAGATCTTAGCTTGCCATGAATGCAAAAGTGATATAGGCAATTAGGTCAAGCCTCGTCTGGATGAGTGCGAGTGTGGGTATCGGGGTTGCGCCTCATACGTTATATATATGAGCGTGGATAATGAGAAGGGCGGGGGGTTGGTTCCCTTAGAAAACATTGTTGGACCTATTATTTCATTTAATCAACCCCAGTGTTATAGTGTTATATTGCAAGACTATCCAGTTTAATAGGTTTCTTTGTAATTGTTTTAGTATGTATCAGCATGATGTATTAAGCATTATGTTTATTATGGTTAAAAAAATTGTGTTAAAGTTACAATGTTCAAGTATTATGAGTTTGAAAACGGGGAAAACAAAATATATAAAAAAAAGTTAGTGATGAAATCAGTTGTTTATGTCATCGTTTATTTAGTTGTTTTGTAATAAGCCGGATCAGATCGTTTGAGCTACTTTAAAAATTCTCTTCCATACCCTTACACTTGGCCCCGTTATAACCCGTTTTAAACCCTCTTGATTTGCATTTGTGTCAAAGCATTTATATGGGTGGAGATATGACTTGCTCCCAAGATTATTATATTGTGTTCATAATTGGTATTGAGGGCAGTGTGATACTAACACATTTTTTTTGCTAGTCCAGATATTAAACCGAGTGGAGAGATATTATTATATGAGGGGTATGAACATTTGCGCCTTAACTGGAAACAAAGTACACTTGTTTGGGCAGTTTCATAGTTTTAAAACGTATCATTAAATTGTTTAGTGGGTTATCAACCTTGACAGTGTTAGTTCTTAGGAATTGGGTATGACCTTATACCTCACTAGTATTAATACTGATAATTAATGAACCATCGATCGAGGTGTATGTGTTGCATGAGAGTTTGCTTGAGGGAAAACAAAAGATAAGTGTGGGGATGTGATGTATGGGTAAAAGAATGTGTTTATAGTGTTTAATATCATGTGTTTTACATATTTATATGCGTCGAACACGGTTACTTTGATTGGTTTTGTGATTGTAGGTGCTTGGAGCTTAAAGGAACTAATCGGGAGCTTAAATATGTGTTTTGGAAGCTTTTAGTTGGAGCCTAATGAATGTGATGCAATACAAGGGAGATAGATGAAATTTAGTCAAATCAGAGTTGGCGTACCATACGCCAAAATCAGCGTATGGCAGAAGTTTGGAGTATGGCTTTGTCAGAGTTAGCGTATCGTACGGTAGACTTGGCGTATCATACGCCAAGTGACGGCCTGATGCAAAAAATTCCGAAAATTTCACTATAAAAGCCATATGTTTTAGGGTTTTGAGGGAGACATTTTCCTAACCGTTTTTGGGGTTTCTATGGCTGATTTTGGACCTCCATAATCATTCCAACACCTCTCTAATCATGTTTCCTTAAACCGAATCAAGATTTGAAGTTGCTATCTCCATGAGGCAAGGCTAAATCACTGTATTTACTTTAGGCTAGGGTTTTGTGTAAATTGATTTTGATCAGATTGTAACAACCCAGCTACCACCGCACCATAATATTATCCGTTTTGGCCGGGACGTACCACCATCGCCTCATGAAGTTTTCTTTTGGTTGCCCAGGTGGTCACCCATCCTCATACTTCTCCCACATGAGCACGCTTAACTGTGGAATTCTCCTCTCATCCACTACCATTAAGCGCCCAAAACGCGTTATGATGGGGAAGGTATCCACCTCCTTATAAGGAAGGCTTAGTTCTCCTTCCCAACCAATGTGGAATGTCACATAGATTCTATGTTTTGAATTATTATGAACTTGATTGAATGTCTTTAATCTTGTTTTACATTAGAATTGATTGTTTAAAAAGTTTATGATTTTGATTATCAAACTTTGCATCACTTTTCTGGTTGTGTTCATCACATGTAGGGTTTGCACTTATGTCATTGAACCAATAATCGTTAGTCATTTCTTACAATTGATTTTCATACATTAAACTGGTAATTGGGTAAACCGGGGGTTCAGTTGTTTCAACAATTCGGTTAGTGTATCATTTTTCCTCACAACCCAACTGTTAGGTTTAGTAATTACTTCGCAATTAATCTTATGAATCTGTGATTAATTGTTCATAACATTACCTGAACCTGAAGTGAATCATTTTCTCATTATTGTTTACCGTTCACTTAAAGTAATTGTGTTTAACTTGAATTATCTTTTATAAACGCTTGACATCGTTTTTCCACATAGTTAATTAATTAATCATTATGAACTTGACTTGCACTTTCCACTGATTCCCTGTGGAGACGTCCTTACTTACTGACAATGTTGTAAAAGTAGGTCTATAAGGCCGAGTACTCTCCGAGTACTCGCTACAAGGTATGGTGCCAATGGGAGTTTATTTAATTGCGCCTAGTTACTAAAAATTGTTCAAAGGTGGTCAACATCAGCCAGAAATACATCTAGTCGATTAACTTGGGCCTATTTTGACTTTAAAATACAACATAATTCGTATTTCTATAGTATTAAAGACCGAATATCATTTTTTTAATTAGTAATTAACAATTTTTAGAATAATTTTGTATTTAAAAATGTATTTCTCTTATTTATATTGATATTCACTTATTTTGTTATAAATATTAGTAAACTTATGTTATTTGAAATATATATATTACCCAAAATTTAATTTTCGTTATATTTATCATATCCGAGTACTCCCTCCAAGGGGGTCGGCCGCTTAGGGACCGCCTTGCGATTTTTGCAACATTGCTTACCCATACTAGTTATAGGTATTTAAGCTTTATAAGTACTTGTTTTTTATTAGAGCACGACAACTACATCAACGGGAAGTGGACAGAATCAAGAACTATCACTTGCAAGAGCCGGGGATACACGTTGGATTTTTCATGAAAAAACGATGACCTGTTTGCTTTCTTTATATCCTAGTGTTATTGACATGCTTGAATATATAGAAAATCCGGGAGAATTTAATGCTCACAAAAGTTAAGCAAATGGACTTCAATTATACATGAGAACATAGACTTTTGTGTTTTATCTTCAATTGATGAAGCACATTTTGTGTGTTACTAACACATTGTGTGAAGCACCTCAAAAAAAAGATCAAGATATATTGAATGTGGTTAAGCTAGTCAAAACTACTAAAGAAGAATTATAAACCTATCGACTTGAAGGTTTTGACTCACTTTTGATAGATATCACATCCTTTTATGAATAGTAAGATATTGAAATGGTTAACATGGAAGCCATTTATGTTGACCCAAAAATCGAAGAAAGAAGACCGGCATCACTAATCGTCAACATTATATGGTTAACAATTTTAACACGGTTCTCGACATGCAAATTCAAGAACTTGGTAACTGTGTTAACGAGGTAACCACTAACTTGCTTATTCATACTTGTCTTAATTTTGGAACCTTTGATAAACTAAATTTGCTAAAGTTGGCCGAGATGTATCCATGTAATTTTAATATTGATGAAAAAGACAAGGTTATCTATGAACTCGGAGTCTACATTGTTAATGTGAAAGAAGATACACGGTTTGACGACTTGAATGAGGTAAGTGAGCTTGCCAAAAATATGGTGGAAACAAGAAAACACATCGATTTCCCGTTGGTCTATCGTTTAATAAAGTTATCGTTAGTTTTACCGGTTGCAACGACGAGTGTTGAAAGAAGTTTTTCTTCAATGAAGCATTGAAGACGGAATTTCGTAATAAGATGGGTGATGGATTCTTGAACGATGCATAAATTTTTTACAATGAAAAAGAGTCCCTTCAACAAGTTTCGATTGAAGATTTAATGCAACGTTTCCAAAAGATGAAAACTTAAAGAAAATAACTATAAGTAAGTTTTTTTTATATTTGTTTTAAAGAAAATCGTATCTTTATTATGTATGTTATCCTTTCTATTAGGATGTTTGTTTTTTGTTAATTTATCGTATTTATGTTATGTAATGAACCTTACCGACCCGAACCGTTGAATCGACGAATCGACCCTAATTTTTATGGCCGGTCGTATAAAAGTAGATCATTTAAAAATAGTTAACCCATTGAAAAAAAAAATCATGGATCTGCCACTGAATAATATAGAAAGTTACGAATAATTGTAAGTTTGAAAATCATGGTCGGTGGCGTTACAAAATGTTTTTTTTCAAACATGCCTTTCTTTCATGTTTCTTTCTTCTTTTTTGTTATCAAAAGTTCATATTACGAATCTATTTTTTCAATTTGGTCTGTATCTATAAAGAATCTAATTGATATTGACCAAAGTTGTATTGACTAACCATAACAATGCATGGATTTTATCAATGCCATGTTTTACCATTTTTGTTATTTTAGATATATATGTTCATGTTAAGAATTATATTTTGGCTTTAGTGTCATTACTGTAAAGAAGATTATAACTGATACTCATCGAATGTATGTCACGTTGATCATAGTTATACGTGTACGCTGAAACCGTTTTGGGTGTTTACAGATTTGGTTTTTGGATTCAGTGACGGTGTTGTAACAAACTTTAACATATGCCGATCAAATTCGAATCACTGCACCACTGCAACGCGATGGTTTTGTTACCATATACTATGAAATTATTTTTCGGTTATTACAAACCACTAAATATATACATCTTGATTCCGCTAAACTATAGAATTCAAATCTAAAGCTCATAGGTACCATGTGAAAAAAAGAAATTTAGTGTGATGTATACGAGAAAATCCAGAGCAACCCCTATAAAATTTTTGATACCAACTCCTATGAAATACAAAGAAAGAAAGAAGTAGAAAAGATATAACGGAGAAGAAGTATTACTGCCGGAAAAAAGTTCTATGTGGATGGAGAGGGAAATAAATATTGTAGAAGACAAGTTCGTTTTTTTAATAAGAATGATATATTATTAAGTATACTTTTTTAGACGGTTTTCCTAATTTAATTTTTAATTTGACATTTTTCCCCTTTAATAATAATGCATAATAAATTTATATAAACTAAGTAACTTTAGTTTGTTAGTACACGGTTTTGCGTCTCGAGTCTTTGTATTTATCATTAACATATTTTTCGTTTTGAGTTATGTAATAAACAATTATGTTATTTTGTAGTTCGTTAATGTAATAGTCTAGTTCGCTAAGGATGTTTAGCGAACTAGATCTAAGTTATTTCCCTCCTGATTCGTTAAGGATGTTTAACAAATCAGGGGGTGATTCGTTAAGAGTATTTCATTAAGTGTATGTAACGAAGTAGACCCTAGTTCGTTAGGGGATGTTAACGAACTAGGTCTATTTTCTATATATAGTGACCTCTGTCACAGTTTAATATAAGTTTTGAGAATTAATTAACGAACCTCTACTCGACTTTCTCTCAATCTTCATACTGATATTATTTACATACATACAACCAATACATATAGATATATAACGTATTAACTATAGAACAATGGCAATAATTAACTAGATCCGTATTTTAGGTTAATTTATAAACAACTCAGATCTGAGATCTGTGTTAGTAAGGGTTAACGGAGATCAAACAAGTGGTATCAGAGCTTTCGGTGCTCTTTTGCTCTTGATTTTGATAGTTAATTCGTTATTGTAGACGTTTAAATTGTTATTTTGTGTTAAGTTTTTGTTCGGGTTGATTTTGAATCAAATTAAAGTTTTTGATTTGATTATGGAAGGATTGGATTAGATTTGGGTTTGGTAAGGTTATTGTGAGTGTGGTTGACTAGAATTGAGGTTTGGATTATGTTTGGATTGTTTTAGTTTGGATTTGGAATTGACCGAGAATAGGGGATTGGTTTGTGGTTAGATTGGATATGGTTATTGGTGAATTGAATTACGAGATTGATACGATGAAACTCGTGATCGATTTACGAATATTTTGGTAATTGATTTGTGCAATTTGGTTGAGTATTGAGTGTGTATTACAAATTGAATTTCTGGGTTTGGTGTTCATAAGTTTCCAGATTTCTGGAAAACTATGTTTGAAGGTTTGAAGATTTGAAGAGTCAAGTAGTTCGTTATTCTTTCAGACTGATTCGTTATAACTTCAACCTAATTCGTTATCATCTTTTGGCTATTTCATTAACGTATTTAGCTGATTCGCTACGAGTTTTGGTTGATTCGTTAACCAATTCGTTATACTCTCTGATTCGTGATTACTAATTCGTGTGACACGTGTTATACCTCGGAATCTGTGTTATAACAACCTTTGCCACGTGGCATTCGGTGTCAGAGTTTGTTACAAACCGTTGTAACAACCTGATTCGCTATAAATTGATTCGTTATCAACTATATCTTGTTCGTTATCTAATTCGTTAAGTATCTCTTGGTGATTCGTTACAGAAAACTTTCTAATTCGCTAAGCTTGTACTTAGTGATTTGCTTAGTCAATTCGTTAGTTTGACTCATTCGTTGACCATCAGATTCGTTGCTTAATTCGTTAAACTTCAATCCTGATTCGCTACTGTTCACAGTTCGCTACAACTGTTTACAGTTCGCTACAACTGTTTACAGTTCGTTACCTCTACTGTTTACAATTCGTTAACCTTATTTTCAAAAATTAACCCTTAAAGTTCAAAACTTGTCAAAAATGGCTGGTATGTATGCATTAGCTTCTCAAAACATGTTGATGCAACAAATGTTACAACTGGACACCGAGATTGGTTCACATTCGAAATGTCCACGTTTGATGAAATTTATCGATTTTGCTAAATGGGAACCCCGTTTCCGTGCTCATCTAGGATCAGTTCACCCTGATTGTTCATATTGTTTGGATGAGGTCTACACCGTTCCAATGATTGGGGATGAGACTATTGGTTTTACACCTAAAGCTATCTCTCAATACTCGGTTGAAGAAAAGAAAGCATTAGAAATTGAGACAAAAGCTTATTCTACTCTTACTATGGCCTTACCTGAAAACATCTTTCATCAAGTAGGAAGTATAAAGATTTGTGCTTCTTTATTTCAACATATTCGTATGAGAAGTATGGGAAACACCTCTGAAAGCAAAAAGGTTATGCTCAAGTTTCAATATAGAAACTTTAACCTACTGAAGGGTGAAACTGTTGAAGAGATGACAACACGATTTAATCATTTGATAGCCGAAATGGACAAGATGAGATTGGAGATATATGAATTTGACAAGATTGATACTATTAAAAGTGCTTTGCCAAGTTCTTATTCAACTTTCCTTATGGTGTTGAATGAGAATAATTATTTTAGCAATGAGGATTTGACTGCATCTGAGTTTCTGCAAAAGATCGAGGCTCGAGAATATGATCTTAAATGTCAGAAGTCTTCGAAAGATAATCAAGATCCTGCATTTTATGGTGGAAGCATGCCATTAAGTTCAACCATTTCACCTATCACTACTTTTCTCACACAAACGGCAAGTGAAAATGCAACAACTATCTATAGTGATCCATGTGCTTGTTTCTATACAGCTGGAAATACTGGTTCATCTGGAGGATCTGGAAGTTCATCATCATCAAATCAATTCTCATCACAACCAAATGTAAACATGAGAGAAGCTGAACAAAATTTTGCTTTCTTATCTGCTTTCATGACTTCGTATGAGAATTTGGTTAGTAGTAAAATTGCTACAAGTGATTTGACCGATGAAGATTATGATCAAATTGATCCTGATGATTTAGAACTGATGGATTTGAAGTGGAAAATGGCTATGATAGTCAGAAAAGTGAAAAAGTTCATGCAGAGAACGGGTAAATCTTCCATCTTTGAACAAGAAATTAGGATTTGATAAATTAAAGGTTAAGTGCTACAATTGTCAAGAGTTTGGTTATTTTGCCAAAGAATGTGATAAGCCTATAAAGGAGTATACCGGTCCCAGAAAACAAGATCAAAACTCATCAGGAAAGAGTGGTAGTGATACTGGAAAGTCTTTTGGAGGTAAACCTTCGTCTTCTGGATCTCAAGCAATGCTATCCAATGTAGATGGAGATGACTGGTCACAAAGGTTGTGGTAACAATCAAGCAAATCTTGCAATGTTTGGATTTCCTGAGTACTTTCAAGATGTGAGTGGAAGTGAAATTTCTTCTGATGCTGATACTGAGTCTGAGTTTGATGATTCAAGTGAAAAGCTTCCAAATTCTTTCGCTTGTATGGCAAAGATCAGTGATTCAACCACTTCTGCTTGCATGACTAAGCAAAATGAGGTTAGTAATTCTACTTCTAACTTATCATGTGTTGATTGTGAGATCAATAAGTCTAAGATAGATGCCTTGAAACTTCAAAATGATAATTTGCTAAAAGAGATTGTTTCATTAAAAGATAATTATAGGTAATCCTTGAACTCTCAAATGAATTCAAGAGAGAAAATTGAGGCTTTAACTATAAGTAATCATGATCTTAAGGCTGAGTTGTCGGTGAAAATGACCATCAATGATAAAAAATTTCAAGAAATATTGAAACATAGATCAAAGATAACCGAGCTTGAAAATGAGGTTCTTGATTTAAAGAACAAATTGGGTAAATTCAGAAACTCTTCATTTTTGCTAAATGAAATAATTGAAGTATTTGGTAAGCAAAAAGATTCAAAGAAAGGAATAGGTTTAGTTGAGATTCCACCACCTTTTCATAATGATTACAAAACAAATTCTTTTGCTAGACAAAAAGAGGATATGATTGTTAAAGAATATGTGATTCCTGAAAAGACAAAACCAGTTAAACCTGAATTTGTTAAAGCCCGACCTTCAATTCAGAAACCTCATGTTCAAAGCAACAAAGTTTTTGTTGAAAATGTTGACAAAGTGATCATTGAGGATGTGTTCGAACCTGAAATCATACACAAGAACAAGAACATTCCAAGTTCAAATCACATACTTTGTGAACCTCATGAATTTGAGGAGGCTGTGTATGGTTCGCACACAACCAAGGTGAAACAAGATACTCATGAAAATGTTAAACCAGTAAGGGCCAAGAAACCAGAAAAACCCAAAGTTTCTGATAAGGACTTGTTGCGTTTCATAAATCCAACTGTTTCCAAGCCATCTACTGGTAGAGTATTTAAGTTAAAGGGGATAGACACGATGTTCACTGAGAAAGACATTCCAATAAGTATCATTAAACCAGAACTTATTGAAAGTGTATTTCAAAATGAAACTTCCAAGATTCAAGATCTTGAATGTCGATATGCTCAAGCGAAAACATCAGCTTCATCTGATCCATTGACTAAAGCAAAGCAAGTTTTAAAACAGGCTAAGAAAGTTCAATTTGTGAAGTCAACTGGAACAGATACGTTGAAAAGTTTTTCAAATTGTTCTAGTTTAGATTTCTATTTGAAAAAGAAATATGAGTTATCTGATGATTTTGCTAAGAGCATGACCAAAAATGTGAGTCATCATTCATCCTCTGTGTCACATGTTCCAACTAATTCTCAACATCATCATGTTAACATGCAAAGTTGTTTCCTTTGCGGTCAACAAGGTCATGTAGTAAGAAATTGTGGCCAGAAGAACTATCAGAATCTTCATTCTTTTATCAAGGACCATTCCAAACCGGTTCATTTGGTAAAGGAGATTCTGAAATGACCTGTGTCGTATGCTGATGATACTCATATTATGTTCTCTAATGTGCATCCTTGAAAAGTTCATGTGAATGAAACTCATGGTTCTGTTAAATCAAAGTTTATTCCAACCGAACTGTTATGCAAAAATGTTAATTCAAATGTAGTACAAGCTGCGTATCTAAGACGAAAGTCTAAGAACCCTGTAATTTATTCTCAAGTTGCTGAACAACAATTGAATTCAACTAAGTTTAACTTTTCTCAAGAAAACCAAAAGGTGCCCAAGACTGAGGCCTGGGCTGCCTTTTTGAACTAATCATTTTCGTTTGTGTGTAGGGTACATCCAAGACCATTTCTAGTGAAAACTGGATCATGGATAGTGGATGTTCTCGTCATATTACTGGAAATCTCGACCTCTTAACAAATGTAAGAAATATTCAAGGGGGTTATGTGGCGTTTGCTGGGAATTCTGGGGTATGATTACACAAGAAGGTGATGTTTTGAATGGGCATATTACATTTGAGAAGGTTGAATATTGTGATAAAGTGGACCATAATTTATTAAGTGTGTCACAAATCCGTGACAAGCAATACACTACAGTATTTACAGATAAAGAGTGTCTGATTTTAAAACCGGGTTATGTGATTCCCGAGGACATGGTTGTCATGCGATCACCTTGATCAAGTGATATTTATGTCTTCAATATGAGTTCTAAAGTATCAACATCGATCGAAACATGTTTTGTCTCGAAAGCAACCGAGAAAGACTCTATTCTTTGGCATCATAGAATGGGTCACATTCATGTTCGTAAGATGAACTATCTAATGGCAAATGACTTAGTTGATGGTGTGTCTTTGAAAAATTTTAAGTTATCCGATCACTGTGTTTCTTGTAAAAAGGGAAAACAGAAAAAGAAGTCACATCCCTCTAAATTATTAAATTCAATTGATACTCCTCTTATGCGACTTCATATGGATTTATTCGGTCCAGTGAATCGTGCGAGTATTTCTGGGGATTGGTATTGCCTGGTAGTTACTGATGATTATTCACGATACTCATGGGTGTTGTTTATGAGTTCAAAAGATCAAACACCGGTTCTCATTCAAAATTTAATCACTAAGATCGAATCACTATACAAAAAGAAAGTGAGGAGAATTCGAAGTGACAATGGTACTGAATTTAAAAATACTGTATTGGATTTATTTTGTTTACAAAAGGGAATTCATCGAGAATACAGTGCCCCATATGTACCACAAAAAAAACAGTGTTGCTGAACGAAAGAATAGAACGTTGATTGAAGCTGCTAGAACTATGCTTGCTGATTCAAAGCTTCCTATCCATTTTTGGAATGAGGCGGTGAATACTGCTTGTTATACACTCAATCGAGTTTTAACCGTTAAAAGACTCAAGAAGACCAGCTATGAGCTGTTGAATAATCGTAAACCTAATTTAAAGTACTTGGAACCATTTAGGTGTCCCTGTACTATGTTGAAAAAGGATGTGGGAAAGTTTGATGAAAAAGCCATTGAAGGTTATTTCTTGGGTTATGCGTCACCTAAGAAATGAGTTTTTAACTTTACGTTTGGTTGTGTTGAAGAATGGTATCATATGAACTATCAAAAGTACACTACTCCTTCTCAAGGGAAAGGTCCCGACTGGATGTTTGACTATGATGGCTTATTTAATTCGTTTACTCCAACAACTGATCAACCAGATGAAGATTTATTACGTGCTTATTTTGAAGAACAATTGGTAATTCCCAGATTTGCAAGTTCTAATGATGTTGAAGTTCCAATCGTAGCTCCAACAGAAGAACCTGATAATGAGTTTCCAGTTCTTTTTGACAATGCATCTACTTCATCTGATGACACTCAAGTTATTGAACCTGATAGTGATGTTTCATCTCCTGATCTGGGTGAACACTACACTAACTTATTTGAAACTATTGATGTTCCTAAGAATCCCACTCTTAGGATTCATAATTATCATCCGAAAGAAAACATATTGGAGAATTTGATGTGGGAGTTCAAACACGACATGAAGTTGCTTCGTCAAGTGAAAATAATGTATTGTGTGATTATGCTGACTTCACTTGCTTTCTATCCCAAGTTGAGCCAACGACTCCTCGTGTGGTACTTCAAGATCCTTCTTGGGTAGAAGCCATGCAAGAAGAATTACAGCAATTTGCACGATTGGGTGTTTGGGATCTTATCGATAAACCTGCTAGAGTCAAGAAGGCAATTCCGACTAAGTGGGTATATAAGTGTAAGAAAGACGATTGTGGGGTAATTGTAAGAAACAAGGCACGTTTAGTGGTGAAAGGTTTTCATCAGCAAGAGGGTATTGATTACACTGAAGTATATGCTCCAGTTGCAAGATTAGAGTCGATTCGAATCTTTCTGGCGTATGCTTCTTACAAGAACATTAAAGTATATCAAATGGATGTCAA
The DNA here is from genome assembly GCF_021521415.1 of Bidens hawaiensis. NCBI lineage: Eukaryota > Viridiplantae > Streptophyta > Magnoliopsida > Asterales > Asteraceae > Bidens > Bidens hawaiensis. Next base: position 39,936 of record NW_027496123.1, read on the forward strand.
AAGTGCTTTTCTCAATGGTTAAATTCATGAGGAAGTGTTTGTTTTACAACCTCCAGGTTTTGAAGACCCTGATTATCCTGACCGTGTTTACCGATTAAACAAGGCATTATATGGTCTACATCAAGCCCCGAGAGCTTGGTATGGCACGCTCGCCGACTATCTGACGGATAATAGTTTCAAATGTGAAACTGTTGATTGCACTTTGTTTTATAAGAATGTTGGTGATGATCTTCTCCTTGTACAGATTTATGTCGATGACATAATATTTGGGTCAACAAACAACAAGTTGTGTAAGGAGTTCGAGAAATCAATGCAAACCAAGTTCGAGATGAGTTTGATGGGAGAGATGAATTTCTTTATAGGGTTGCAGGTTCATTAGTCTGACAAAGGAATTTTCATTTATCAGACAAAGTATGTGAACGATGTCTTGAGCCGATTCAAGATTACTACCGGAAAAATCCCTTCAATTCCTCTTCCCGTGGGTCATAATTTATCACCGGATGAATTGGATGATACTGTTGATCCGACCCTCTATCGAGGTATGATTGGTTCTTTAATGTATCTAACTGCTTCTCGACCCGACATAATGTTTGATGTTTGTTTATGTGCTAGGTACCAATATAGTCCCCGAGTGACTCACCTGGCAGCGGTCAAGCGTATTCTGCAATATCTAAGGGGAAATCCTGACATCGGGTTATGGTACCCCAAAGATGATACTTTTGATCTTACCGCTTATTCTGACTCAGACTATGGAGGATGCAAGATTAATTTCAAGTCTACCACAGTGGGATGTCAATTCTTAGGAAGCCGGCTTGTTTCCTGGCAGTGTAAGAAGCTGACAACGGTCTCCACTTCAACCGCCGAAGCTGAGTACGTTGCAGCCTCGAGTTGCTGTTCCCAGGTTTTGTGGATACAACAACATCTTCGCGACTACGGTTTGAAGTTTCTTACTACTCCCATCTTAATTGATAATTCTGCTGCCATTAGTATAACAAAAAATCCCGTACAACACTCTAAAACGAAACATATCGAAATTCGATATCATTTCATATGGGATTGTTATGAAAAGAAATTAATTGACCTTGAGAAAGTACATACTGATTTTCAGAAAGCCGATCTATTTACCAAAACCTTTGATAAAACGCGTTTTCAATTTTTGCTTGATTTAAATGGATTGAAGACGCTTGCTGATATCCTGAAACTAGGATAATTATCTTTATTTCGTTTGTTGTTCTTTTAAATTTTATTTTGGTTTTGGGTTTTAGGGGGTGAATTAGAAAATACAAAAAGACAATGTTTTTCGTTTGTATAGATAAAATCCAAAAACAATAAAAAAATTGTTTTCATCATGTCTTGAAAAATTCAAAAATATTGAAAAATTCTGAAAATTCAAAAAGATTGTGAATTTCTTGTTTGTACAGAAAATTTTGAAAAAAAATCAAAAAGATTGTGAATTTCCTGGTTATAAAGAAAATTTCGAAAAGACAAAAAGATTGTGTTTTTAGTTTGTAAAGAGAAAAATCAAAAAGATTTTTGCTTACGTTCACTGAAAATTATGTCATTTACTTCTATTTGAAAGACATATACTTGTATATGTTTGGTCATGATAATTTCTTGTAAATATTTGGGATAGTCATTTAACTGATAATTGAAAGTATTTGGGGTGTTTGTTAAGCCTTCTACTTTACTTTTAGCTGAATATTATGTCAGTTATTTAAGTTTGTGAAGCATGCTTGCATGTATTGGTCCTGTTATCTACTTGTAGATGGACAGGATAGCCATTAATTTATGAACTTAAATTAACTGGGGCAATTAAATTTGTTTATGCTCCTCAAAATTTTGAGTTTTTGAAGCAAAAAGAGAAAATGATAGTACATTGATTATTTGACCCCAAATCCTGAAAGAAATAAGCTTAAAAGACCGAGTGCTTAATCATTGGTGTATTGATAGGTCTTAAACAAGCTGTTAGAGTAAAGTAAGTGATATAAACCTAAAGAAAAGCCAAATTGAAAGAGGTGTTAGTCTCTAGCAAAAGTCTTGGTAAGGATGGCAGAAATGTAATAACCAATCTTACTCAAGCCTTATATGTGTTGATCACCCAAAAATATAATAAAGCAATAACAAGCGTTAGGATTCTGGACAATGTGAGTCTTTATGCGGCTTAATCATCTGGGTATTCATAAACATGAATATTTCATTTGTTTTTAGAGCAAACCCAAAGTCATTAAACTTGATCACTGCTGTACTTCGTACAATCCAAATTACTGACTTGATCAAAATCCGCAGTTAGTCATACAATTGTTCCTCCCTTGCGCGCGTCTCAATACCAATAAGAAACGGACCCCAGGGGATACAATGTATGTAAGCCGACAGATGGAATCGTGCATACTCACTCACAGTAAAGGAAACTTGATGCTTTGCTCAAATATTCTTAAATCTTAAAAATTTTGATCAACACTATAATGGTTTAAGTCAAGTTGGGGTGATTTGGCAAAAAAATCAAAATAAGCTAGAACCGAGATTAGGGGCTGATAGTTTCTGATATTCTGTGCGCTAATTGAACCCTAAACCATATCACAAAAATGCTTGAAGGCTTTCTATAAGATTTAAGTGGACAACAATATCAATGACCGACTTAACGCCAATCATAATATCGCTGAAATATAAAACTGTGATGGAAGGGCATTTTAGTCAATATGATTCTCTGCTAAAACTCAACAAAAATAAAAAAAATATGTACTGCTTTTAAAAAAATCATAGAAAAACACAAAAAGATTGTTTATTTTATAGTTCGGATATTTCTGTAAATACATTCTTTAATTTTTACAAAATACCAAAAATATTTTATATTTCTTTTTACATATTATTTAAGTTATATTTTAAATTATGTTTCAAAAACGTGAAACGGTTTAAGTTATTCGATTATCAAGATAAAGGTTCTCGATAATTCATTTAAATCATTTAAGTTATTTAAATACTCAATTTAATTTATTATTTATTTAATTCATTTATTTATTTATTTATTTGATTTATTTATTTATTTTATTTAAATTCATTTAATTTAAAAGATAAAATCAAATAATGCCTAATTCGTTAATTATGGATAACGAATTAGGTTTTTTTAACGAACTACACTCTAGTTCGTTCACCTAATTCGCTTTCGCACTCTGTAACGAAACACTTCTAGTTCGTTATGCATATTTAACGAATCAAGACACGAATCAAGCCTCATTCGCTACTCTGCGCGTTCAAGTTGACTAACGAATTAGCTGATTCGTTATTTAAAATTTCAAACGAATTAGATCTGATTCGTGCATTGAGAAACGTGTAAGGACAGAGTATATAGGACGGCGTGTATACGAACCGTCCTATACTATTCATCTTTCTTCCTTACACTTAACGTTACCCTGCTCAAATTTTTCATAATTTTTCGATCATCAAAATTTGGACTTTTGAGTATACCAGTGTGTTGATAAGGTATAGATGATCACTTCTTTGTGATTTTCGTCAAAAATGTTACAGCTTTGATAGGCTAATTATGTGATTTTGATATAAGGGTATTACGGTTTTTGAAACTCTGCATAATCAGAGTCATACTGTGTTAATATATTTTATTTTGATATCATTGTGATCGGAATGTCACTCCGAGACCCTTGGTGGTCTTTAATCAGAGTTTGATTCAAGATTGCCAGGTCAATTGATTGTTTGTTGTTTCGGGTGTTTATGCTCTGTTAAAACCCTTAATAAACTAACTTATTTCAAGTTGTTGAACCTCAAATCAACACCATTTGCTTCGTATTGTGTTTCCGAGATTGTTATGCATGTCGATTCGGTTATTCAACGATGATTATGGATTAATCGATACTGGATTCATACTGTTGACTTTCAGTGTTCTTATTTAATTTTGACTTTGACTATGAGAGTCAAAGATTAAGTCTAATGTTTGACCATTCGTTAACCTTAGTGAATTGGAACTCTTCCGTGTCCAATTCGTTAAGGATTTACACGAACTAGAACAACGACTCATTCACTTAGTGAATCAGATATGGATTCGTCAATTTGGAACGAACTAGAAGTTAGTTCGTTAATATTAATAGTTAATTCGTTGTTTCTTTTTCGTTAATTTATTTTCTTGATAGCGACTCAGTCAATTCGTTATACTTTTGTAACGAATCTGACTGTTTTGATAACGAATGACATTTCAAAATTGATTATTTAATTAATTTAACTAAGTACTGTAAATTAATAAAATATTCCAAAGGTCTAAACGCGTCGATACATTGATTACACACGGCATCTAAAATTAAATACACTGCCTATTGATATATATATATATATATATATATATATATATATATATATATATATATATAAGTGCCTAAAGTATATTAAACCTTCACATTACTTATATTAGTCTATATTTATTCAGTATAATGGCCGATCAAATGGATCCAGATCCACCAGCTGCTCCTCAATAACAAGAACAACCTCAAGAACAAGCCGAATTACAGTTGCTACCATATGACAAAAAGCACAACATCTGTGCTTATGTTGATCCAGACGTTGCTGATGAAGCTCAGTTTGGGACCATGTTAACATTTCTACGTCGTTCGGTGATACCTTATGCTATAACTGCTCGACCCACTATTTATCTGAGTATTATTAGGCAGTTCTGGAATACTGATAAGTTTGTTAACACCGAGAATCACATTCGAGCAACAATCAAACAAACTCCCATTACAGTGGATGTTGATGTGATTAGGAGGGTGATTCGGTTTGGGGACAATGATAATAACCCAAGTGAGTTTGATAAGGAGTTAATCAAGGGTTTGTTTACATGTGTACATTATGGTAGGGATATTGAAGATTCCATGTTTAACAAGAATGGACTGTGCCCACCTTACAAGTATCTTTTACACGTACTGATCATTGTTTGGGTGGCCGTCGGGGTGGATTTAATGAATGTCGTATCAGTTTGCAATCGGAATTTGTGGCACGTATTCTCATTAAACCATTCAACTACTCAGAAATGGTCTTCGATCATTTGAAAGAACAAGTTCAGCAAACGGCTCAGAAGAAGAAGTAATGTATCCTCGATTTCTGCAGTTGATAATTCAATACTTGATTCCCAACTTGGTGATTGATAGAACATTAATGGATGATGTTCTTGTAACAATGTGAAAATTTCGAGTTCAAATTATCAACTTTCCAAAGTCTAGGGACTAAAATTGCCAAAATCCAAACTTGAGGGTTAAAAATGAAAAATCTTATTTCTTGTCCTATCGCGCTACGCGATGGACAAAAGTAGAAGCCCATCGCGTACCGCGATGGAGCTTCTGACACAGTGTGACACGTGTGCCACGTGGCACACGGTGGCACTATGTGCTGCCACGTGTCACCACGTGGCAACATTGCCGCCACGTGTGTCCACGTGGAGCGGCGTCTGCCACGTGTTGACACGTGGCAGACCTATGCTCTAACTCAGCTGACCTATATCGTGGTACGCGATAGGTCAGCCGAGGGACCCATCGCGTACCTCGATGGGAACCAATTTGAGCTCTATAAATAGCGGCCAATGGCAGATCATTTCCACATCCCAACTCAGCTCTCACTTCTCTCTAACATCTCTCTAGCCATACCTCGATAAATGTGCCATAATATCTCGATAAGCGTACCTCGAATCTCTCATTTGTGTACCAACGTTTCCTTAAGAAATTGTGCCACCCTCCACCCACATACCAAGAAGGTGTTGTTTAAATGGCAATGAATCTCGATAAACGTGTCAACGAGTATTGAAGTTTGGTGTAATAGTTTGACGATCGAGAAGTAAAGCGGCGTCGGAGTGTTGCTCAAGTCCCTAGGATTTCGGTGCGCCACTAAGGTTAGGCGTAATATCAAATTCAATATAATTTAATATTATATTCAAGGCTTAAGCCTTAAGTCGATGATATACTCGATACCTCGATAAAAGAAAAGAAAAGAAAACATAACAAAGAAATGAATGAAAGATTGAATGTTGAATATGTGATAACATATATATGTGTGTAAGTATATATGTATATATTTTTTGTTATGAAAATATTATTTAATGAATAAAGAGTATTCTTAAATAATAAAAGAAAATATTACGTTTCTTAGAGAAGAAGAAACGTCGGGTTTTCATATAAACTAAAGGTTTATAATTTACTTTTAAACTAGAAGTTTTTAAGTAAATAAAGAATTGAACTAAAGGTTCAATCGAGGATTGAGATATAAGACTAAAGGTCTTAAGCCGGATCGTGTATCCGACTAACAAATATTTATACTCGTACTCTAGGTGCAAGATAAAGAAAGGGAAAGACCCTTGGACGGTGAGTGAATCCGATCCTAAAGAGATAAGGTGAATACGCCCCCAAACTTTTAAACTTGTTTTTTAAATGAGTCAAACTTGTTATGTGAAATTGTTTACAAGGAACTATGTGTTCCTAAAACTGTTATAACTATGGGTATAAACCTAGCCCTCAGGCTGTGGTATACGTATGTTTGGATCCTTACATAGGTGGTATATGCGATGTATGGGCATTATCGCACCACCCTTGGTCATAGGACGCTCTCCTGCTAAGAGTACGACCGTATGTGTATATTTATGGGTACTTAATTAAGTCGAACGCTGCGGTGTTTGCTGAGGTGACCTAGAGTAGAGGCTCTAGTTTATAATGTGTTATTTGACTTTGTTATTCCTAAGCCACGGTAGGCCGAGGCAGGCGTAGTCTCGAGGGGTAATAAAGTAAAAGAAGTTATTTTGCGTCAGTGTGTTCACCAGCATTCGTTGCTGACGTATTTTAATACATTTTGCAGGTGAACAAAGTTAGAGCTTGGAATGACGAAGTACTATGATATCCGATGGCTCGAATATATTTTGTATAAACTTAATATGATGGTTTTGTAATTATAAACACATAAATGTTTTGTTAACTTAACGGGTATTTTATAATCCTGTCTTTTATATATATAAATTACATTTTTGATCCTTAAAGTTTATAAGTCTTCCGCAAATTAACGCAACTCTGAATTATTTACAAATACGATACAAACTGTTGGGTCACGCTCCTAGGCCCTAGATGAGGGTGTGACAGGTTGGTATCAAAGCCATTGATGTTAGCGAATTGGGTATCATAAAACAATACCCAAGATTCGATCCAAGTATAGGAAATAACTGTTTATGTGTTTTAGGGATAAGATAGGCTGGTAACCTTTCTTTTCCACTCTACATTCTAAACCACCCATAATATTAGATGTCATTCAAATCTCACATTGAAGACTTTGTGCGCAAGGCAAAGGAAGCTGGAATTGCCGAACCATACCCCGAAGACAACATGAGCGAGGGTTATTATGAAGCATACTTCAACCAAGATGTGGAACACGACTTGACCAAACCTGTGTACTACCCTGGAAGTAGACACTACCCAATAGATGTTCCTGATAGTCCACCAAACCAAGGAATTGAGCCACCAAGACACTCAAGCTACCATCCACCGACATTACCGATGTACAATCCCTCTGAAATACCGACGTGTCACCCAACAGAGATTCCCACTTATAAACCCTCGGAGATGCCGCAATACTATCCAACCGAATACCTACCAAACTCTCAACCATCCTCCGAGTGGATGAAATATCTTTCCGAACAACAAGAGTGGCATGCCGGAAGTTCCACCTTCAAAGAAGTTAGTTCCCAACCAAAAAACGGTGAAGGACCGTTTCGTAGACCCAAGATGAGGGTTATGATGCCCACTGAGACTTTCCAGATGATCTCAATAAACGATGAAACCGCACAACCCATGGAGGAAGATGAACCAGAAAAAGAAGAACCCGATGAAGTAGAAGATCCTGATGAAGAAGAGGACCCTGATGAAGAGGAAGACCTTGAGGAAGAATCTGAAGAGGAACCGGAAGAAGAGCATCCTGAGAATCCAAATGAGATGCCAAGCCCAATGGATGGATCACTCACTTCCCAAAATCCAAGATATGGTTCTGTGGATCCATATGTCCAACATCTTGAAAAATTGAGGAACCAAGCTTCATCAAGCTTCCCACCATTCAAAGGAGAAATTCCATCAATTCAAGAGCAAGCCGACGAGATCCGAGAGCAGAATCAAGCTGCCAAGACCTACCTCTACCTTTCATCCGACATGGAGTATGTTCCGTATCCAGAGCCGAGGAATCACTACGAAATGGTGACTCTGGTTACCGTGACCCACCTCCGCAGTATGGATACCCCAATATAATTCCACGATCATGCATTGCACGAAACCGACGATTGGAGGAAGAAGGTAGACGAGGTAGAGAAGAAAAAGAAGAAAGTTGGGGAAACACTCCTTCGAAAATGCAACAAAATATCGAAGGTTGTGAAGAAAATTTTGAAGAGCTGAAGATGGTGGCCGTGTGAAAACTGTGTGTAAAATAGTCCTGTATGCTATGTGTATAAATAAAGAACGTTTGTAACGTTCTCTTGTAATGATAGGACGAGTTATATATATATCGTTGAAACGATATATATATATATATGTGTAATATAAAATATACATATCCATTTGAGATATGTATATATGAAATAAACGTGTGTTTAATAAAGAAATGTTGTTAAAATTTCATACTTAAATTGAAAAGAAAAAGAAAAATATGTCTTAACAAAGTAACAACAATGATAACGCTCGAAAAGAAAGAGAGATGAGAGATAAAGGGAAAGGCCCTGAGAACGAGCGAGAGGAAGAAATTCCTGAGAAATACATGAATAGAATCCAAAAGATGATTAAAGATGCGGTTAGGGAAGAATCCGCGTTCAGATCTCAATCTCGACAATCTAGACATTCCCGAACTGTTAACCCTTCCGTTCATCCATCGAAATCTGTTAAATCTCGTCCTAAACCATTCCGTGATGAAGAAAGCGATCATGGGTCTAATGCCGAAGAAGGCGTTAGGCAAAAGTTTAAGAAGTTAAAAATGAGTGGTTGTACGTTCAAAGATTTTAAGTACTATGGACCGAAATAGTTCCATGGTGACAAGGGAGCCATCAAAACTGGGAGGTGGCTCGAGGAGATGGAAACTCTTGTTATCACAAGCAAGTGTTCCGAGGAGGAGAAAATTCAGTACTCCGCTCTCATGTTCAAAGGTGAAGCGCACGAGTGGTGGAATGCGCTGTTGATGAGTAAGGGAATGGACATGATGTATAGTTTAACATGAGATGAGTTTAAAGCCATGGTGATGGGGAAGTTTTGTCCGATGCACGAAACCGACCAAGTCCAAACTAAGTTTCTAAATCATAAGGTCGTGGGGACAAATCTTCGTGAGTACAATACTAAGTTCCTTGAGTATTGTCGTTTAGTTCCACAACTGGTGAGTCCGGAATCCAGCAAAGTTACCCGATACATTTGGGGACTTCAGCGGGAAATCCGCGACATGGTGAGGTCTCACTTACCTCAAACTGTTGACTCGGCTATGGAGTTGGCCGGTTATTTGATGGGCGGCATGGTCCGCAATAAGGAAGAGGACAAAAAGGTGACACCAACAGCTGCTCAAGGAAAGACTGGAGGAAGTTCCAACTTTAGAGGCAAGGGCGTAAACCGAATCAACTCTACGCCATGCAAGACCTGTAGGAGGTATCATAAGGGCCGATGCAATTTCGCCCTGTCTCCTAAAGTCTGTGAGTCCTGTAATCGTACGGGACATGATGTTGCTAACTGTTGGAAAAAGAAGATGACTTGCTTTAATTGAAAGGAGATGGGCCATTTGAATTTTGAGTGCCCAAAGAACAAACCTGCTGCTGGTGGTGCGGGTGGAAGTGGCCAAAACAAGAAAGGAAACGCTCGAGTCTTCGTAGTCGACACAAAAAGGGCCGCTGACATGCCGGAAACCATAACCGGTACGTTTCTAGTCAACGACACCTATGCTAGAGTTTTATTTGATTCGGGTGCCAATTTAAGTTTTATAGATTATAGTTTCTGTAGTCTATTAAACGAACCATTAACAAAATTCGATAAAACTTTAAGCGTCGAGACTGCTAGTGGCGAAATCGTTAAAATCTCCGAAGCCCTTGAAAATGAAAAAATCCTTCTAGCCGGTTATATTCTGCCAATTTGTTTGTTACCTATGAGTCTGGCTGGTTTTGATATTGTACTTGGTATGGATTGGTTATCTGATAACCATGCTCATATAATTTGCAATAGCAAAACTGTTGAACTTCAAACCCTCGATAAATGAACAATTCGAATTGAAGGGGACAAAGACGCTGGCCAAGTTAGCATAATTTCCACGATTAGGGCTAACAAATGTTTGAATCAAGGATGTCTCGCATTCATGGCCTACGTCACTGAAGAATCAAAGCCAAAAGAAATCAAAGACGTCCCTATTATTTCTGATTTTTCTGACGTCTTTCCTGATGAACTTCCTGGAATCCCTCCTGATCGTGAAGTAGAATTTAGGATTGATCTTATTCCTGGTACTGCTCCAATCGCCAAAGCTCCACGTTTAGCGCCAACCGAAATGAAGGAGTTGAAGAAACAGCTCGGATGAGCTTTTAGAGAAAGGTTTCATTCGACCAAGTTCGTCGCCTTGGGGAGCGCCAATTCTATTCGTCAAGAAGAAAGATGGTTCCATGAGGATGTGTATTGACTATCGTGCGTTGAACAAAGTCACAATCAAAAACCGATATCCACTCCCTCGTATCGATGACCTTTTTGACCAACTTCAAGGTGCTAGCTATTTTTCTAAAATCGATCTTCGTTCCGGCTATCACCAACTCAAAGTCCAATCCGAAGATTTCCGAAAACCGCGTTTCGAACAAGTTATGGACATTATGAGTTGACGGTTATGCCGTTTGGACTCACTAAAGCCCCAGCTGCGTTCATGGATATGATGAACCGTATTTGCAAGCCGTACTTGGATAAATTTGTTATCAGATTCATCGACGATATACTTATTTACTCTAAGTCTAAGGCTGATCATGAAATTCATCTTCGAACGTTGCTTGAAATTCTTAGGACCGAGAAACTGCACGCCAAGTTCTCGAAATGCGGGTTCTGGTTGCACGAGGTGCAATTTCTTGGTCACGTCATTAACGTTAACGGTATTCAAGTGGACCCTGCTAAGATTGAAGCTATCTCTAAGTGGGAGGTCCCGAAGTCACCAACCGAGATCCAAAGTTTCTTCGGTTTGGCCGGCTATTACCGTATATTCATCGAGAACTTTTCTCGAATCTCCGTTCCCTTAACTTCCTTGACTCGTAAGAATATCAAGTATGAATGGGGAACAAAGCAACAAGAGGCATCTAATATACTTAAACAAAAACTCGCCCAAGCACCTATCTTGGCTTTGCCGGAAGGTATTGAGGATTTTGTAGTCTTTAGTGATGCGTCTCACTCGGGTTTGGGATGCGTACTAATGCAACGCAAGAAAGTAATTGCTTACGCCTCTCGACAACTCAAAGTAGACGAAAAGAATTACACAACTCACGATCTAGAGTTAGGCGCCATAATCTTTGCACTTAAGATATGGAGGCACTATCTCTATGGAGTTAGATTTACTGTGTACACTCATCATAAGAGCTTAAAGCACATCTTTGATCAAAAGGAGCTCAACATGCGCCAACGGCGATGGATGGAAACGCTCAATGACTACGACTGTGAGATCGTTTATCACGAAGGTTAAGCTAACATTGTGGCTGACGCCTTAAGTCGTAAGGAGCATGAGAAGCCCAAAAGAGTACGAGCGTTGCGCTTAGAACTCCAAATAGATCTCATTGAGCAAATCAAATCCGCTCAAACTCAAGCAATCAATGAAAACCAAATCTCCGACGAAAAACGTAATGGCACCATTGACTCGTTAGTCAAAGGTAATGATGGTATCCTTAGAATGGGAAACCGGATTTGGGTACCAATCGTTGGAGGATTGCGTGAGAAAAGTTTAAACGAAGCTCATAAGTCGAAATACATGATGCATCCCGGAAGTGATAAGCTGTACCACAATCTTAAGGCAAACTATTGGTGGAACGGAATGAAAAGGGATGTCGCTTCGCACGTTGCGAAATGTCTTACTTGTTTGAAAGTCAAAGTTGAACATCAAAAGCCTTCGGGATTGCTTCAGCAACCCGAACTTCCCGTTTGGAAGTGGGAGTTAATAACCATGGATTTCATTACTAAACTCCCGAAGACAACTCGACAACACAATGCAATATGGGTAATTGTGGATCGTTTAACGAAGTCTGGCACACTTCATACCCATCAACGAGTCGTACTCAATGGATAGATTAGCGCGTGTTTATGTAAACAACATCGTTGCTTTGCATGGAGTACCGCTGTCTATAATATCTGATCGAGACAGTCGTTTTACGTCTCATTTCTGGAAAAGCTTCCAACAAGCTCTTGGTACAAAGTTAAACTTGAGCACTGCCTATCATCCGCAAACCGATGGGGAAAGTGAAAGAACGATTCAAACGTTGGAAGATATGCTCTGTGCTTGTGTGATCGATTTAGGTGGAAGTTGGAACGACCACTTACCCCTAATGGAATTCTCATACAATAATAGCTATCACACAGGTATTCAAGCTGCACCATTCGAGGCGTTATATGGTCGAAAGTGTAGAACACCCGTGTGCTGGTCTGAAACCGGAGACAACCAATTATCTGGACCCGAGATAGTCCAGGAAACCACCGACAAGGTTATTCAAATTCGAAAGCGACTTAAGACGGCACGTGATCGCCAAAAGAGTTATGCCGACGTCCGTCGTAAGCCGTTAGAATTTAATATCGGTGATAAGGTTTTATTAAAAGTCTCGCCTTGGAAAGGCGATGTTCTCTTCGGTAAGAAAGGAAAGTTAAGTCCTCGATTCGTTGGACCTTTTGAGGTACTCGAACGAATCGGAAATGTTGCATACCCTTTGCGATTGCCCGAGAAAATGCAAGGAATACATGATGTGTTCCATATTTCGAATCTGCGTAAGTGTTTGACCGATGAATCTTTGGCTATGCCATTGAAAGACGTAGAAATAAACGAAAATTTAAAGTTCGTAGAACGTCCGATTAAAATTGAAGATTCGAAAACAATGAAATTGAAAAGAAGAATTTTGAAAATTGTGAAAGTAAAATGGGACTCGCGTAGAGGGCCCGAATATACTTGGGAACTCGAATCGGAAATGAAAAGAAAATACCCACACTTGTTCGAGTAAAACAATCTCGAGGACGAGATTTGTTTCAAGGTGGGGAGGATGTAACAACGTGAAAATTTGGAGTTCAAATTATCAACTTTCCAAAGTCTAGGGACTAAAATTGCCAAAATCCAAACTTGAGGGTTAAAAATGAAAAATCTTATTTCTTGTCCTATCGCGCTACGCGATGGACAAAAGGAGAAGCCCATCGCGTACCGCGATGGCGTTATATGGGCGAAAGTGTAGAACACCCGTGTGCTGGTCTGAAACCGGAGACAACCAATTATCTGGACCCGAGATAGTCCAGGAAACCACCGACAAGGTTATTCAAATTCGAAAGCGACTTAAGACGGCACGTGATCGCCAAAAGAGTTATGCCGACGTCAGTCGTAAGCCGTTAGAATTTAATATCGGTGATAATGTTTTATTAAAAGTCTCGCCTTGGAAAGGCGTTGTTCTCTTCGGTAAGAAAGGAAAGTTGAGTCCTCGATTCGTTGGACCTTTTGAGGTACTCGAACGAATCGGCAATGTTGCATACCGTTTGCGATTGCCCGAGAAAATGCAAGGAATACATGATGTGTTCAATATTTCGAATCTGCGTAAGTGTTTGACCGATGAATCTTTGGCTATGCCATTGAAAGACGTAGAAATAAACGAAAATTTAAAGTTCGTAGAACGTCCGATTAAAATTGAAGATTCAAAAACAATGAAATTGAAAAGAAGAATTTTGAAAATTGTGAAAGTAAAATGGGACTCGCGTAGAGGGTCTGAATATACTTGGGAACTCGAATTGGAAATGAAATGAAAATACCCACACTTGTTCGAGTAAAACAATCTCAAGGACGAGATTTGTTTCAAGGTGGGGAGGATGTAACAACGTGAAAATTTGGAGTTCAAATTATCAACTTTCCAAAGTCTAGGGACTAAAATTGCCAAAATCCAAACTTGAGGGTTAAAAATGAAAAATCTTATTTCTTGTCCTATCGCGCTACGCGATGGACAAAAGGAGAAGCCCATCGCGTACCGCGATGGCGTTATATGGTCGAAAGTGTAGAACACCCGTGTGCTGGTCTGAAACCGGAGACAACCAATTATCTGGACCCGAGATAGTCCAGGAAACCACCGACAAGGTTATTCAAATTCGAAAGCGACTTAAGACGGCACGTGATCGCCAAAAGTGTTATGCCGACGTCCGTCGTAAGCCGTTAGAATTTAATATCGGTGATAAGGTTTTATTAAAAGTCTCGCCTTGGAAAGGAGTTGTTCTCTTCGGTAAGAAAGGAAAGTTAAGTCCTCGATTCGTTGGACCTTTTGAGGTACTCGAACGAATCGGCAATGTTGCATACCGTTTGCGATTGCCCGAGAAAATGCAAGGAATACATGATGTGTTCCATATTTCGAATCTGCGTAAGTGTTTGACCGATGAATCTTTGGCTATGCCATTGAAAGACGTAGAAATAAATGAAAATTTAAAGTTCGCAGAACGTTTGATTAAAATTGAAGATTTGAAAACAATGAAATTGAAAAGAAGAATTTTGAAAATTGTGAAAGTAAAATGGGACTCGCGTAGAGGGCCCGAATATACTTGTAACTCGAATCGAAAATGAAAAGAAAATACCCACACTTGTTCGAGTAAAACAATCTCAAGGACGAGATTTGTTTCAAGGTGGGGAGGATGTAACAACGTGAGAATTTGGAGTTCAAATTATCAACTTTCCAAAGTTTAGGGACTAAAATTGCCAAAATCCAAACTTGATGGTTAAAAATGAAAAATCTTACTTCTTGTCCTATCGCGCTACGCGATGGACAAAAGGAGAAGCCCATCGCGTACCGCGATGGAGCTTCTGACATAGTGTGACATGTGGCACACGGTGGCACTATGTGCTGCCACGTGGCAACACTGCCGCCACATGTCGCCACGTGTTGCCACGTGGAGCGGCGTCTGCCACGTGTCGACACGTGGCAGACCTATGCTCTGACTCAGCTGACCTATATCGCGGTACGCGATAGGTCAGCCCGGGGACCCATCGCGTACCGCGATGGGAACCAATTTGAGCTCTATAAATAGCGGCCAAGGGCAGATCATTTCCACATCCCAACTCAGCTCTCACTTCTCTCTAACATCTCTCTAGCCATACCTCAATAAACGTGCCATAATATCTCGATAAGCGTACCTCGAATCTCTCATTTGTGTACCAACGTTTCCTTAAGAAATTGTGCCACCCTCCACCCACATACCAAGATGGTGTTGTTGAAATGACAATGAATTTCGATAAACGTGTCAACGAGTATTGAAGTTTGGTGTAATCGTTTGACGATCGAGAAGTAAAGCGGCGTCAGAGTGCTGCTCAAGTCCCTAGGATTTCGGCACGCCACTAAGGTTAGGCGTAATATCAAATTCAATATAATTTAATATTATATTCAAGGCTTAAGCCTTAAGTCGATGATCTACTCGATACCTCGATAAAAGAAAAGAAAAGAAAACATAACAAAGAAATGAATGAAAGATTGAATGTTGAATATGTGATAACATATATATGTGTGTAAGTATATATATATATATATTCTTTTTTATGAAAATATTATTTAATGAATAAAGAGTATTCTTAAATAATAAAAGAAAAGATTACGTTTCTTAGAGAAGATGAAACGTCGGGTTTTCATATAAACTAAAGGTTTATAATTTACTTTTAAACTGGAAGTTTTTAAGTAAATAAAGAATTGAACTAAAGGTTCAATCGAGGATTGAGATATAAGACTAAAGGTCTTAAGCCGGATCGTGTATCCGATTAACAAATATTTATACTCGTACTCTAGGTGCGAGATAAAGAAAGGGAAAGACCCTTGGATAGTGAGTGAATCCGATCCTAAGTCGATAGACAACCTACCATGAAATTTTCGACCCCTGTGAAAAGATTTCCTGGGTCTGCCACTGCTACCATATATACATCTTGATTCCGGTAAACTAAATCGTTAGATGTTTTGGGCCCGGTCAATGCGGTGACTTGTTGGATTATATGAAAGTGGAGAAATGAAAGAAAATTTACAAATAAACAATGCACTATTTCAAAGATGGTTGAAAATGCTAAAGCTGAAGAACCAAGGCAAAAGATCCATATAAATACTAAAGGAAAGTTGATGTATGTTTAATTTTATTAATTTTCCATTCTAATTGAGGTTCCTAGCTATACTAGTTTGATGGTTCTGGTTTTTCGTCTAATTGATGTTTTAAACTGTATACACAAATTATGAAGTGAGTTCCCGTCATACATCCAAAGGGAGAAAACAATGTATATTTTGCATAATTTCACCCGTTAAGTTATAGTATTGTGTATATTTAAGATTTTTAAATCAGATATTTTTTAATCTATCTTTAAAAATGAACATGACAAGTACAGAAAACCTATTTGCCATTCCAGGAAAATACATCCACACATTTAACCCGCCCTTATAAATAAAGAAACAGAATTAACAAAAATAAGATATACTAGTAATTGTACATATCTGTAATGGTGTATATATATGCGTACATGATTCATATAGTTTATGCACCTTGAGCCATGGCTTCCCAATATTCTTCCTTTTTCCTGTGTACTCTCCTAGTTATTTTCTCAGTATCTATCCACGGAATCTCGGCCGTGAAATACGACGTAGTTCTAGCATCCCCAAACCATCCCGGCGCCATCAAATTTCAGAACGTTATAGGCGGGATTCCATTCACCAAACAATTAATGGGTCAGGTCAACAACTACCTATGGACCACCATCCTCAAACAAACCACCCCCGCGGACAGAAATCCCGTAGATGTCGTAAAAGTTAACCTCCAGGCTTTTATAGGAGGTGAAGCAGTCACTACCGGTAATCTGATTAATGTGAGCTTGGTTTATTTAAACGATTACAACGGGCCATTGGACTTGAAAAAGGAATTCATGTCCCTTTTGCACCATGAAATGACCCATTGTTTCCAATGGAATGGGGCCAATACGGCCCCTGTAAATGTCGTAGAAGGGATCGCGGATAATACCATCTTGAAAGCAAACCTCTACCCGCCGTTATATGCACGGCCTGGCATGGGAGATAGATGGGACCAGGGGTATGATTTCACAGCTCGTTTTTTCGAATACTGTGACTCTCAGACTCCGGACTTTGTGGCAAAGCTTAACAAAATGATGAGGAACAGTTATGATGTCTCCTTCTTTAAAAATATAACAGGAAAGCCCGTGGAGCAACTGTGGAAGGACTACAAGGCTAAATATCCAGGAGTGAAATAAATGAAGACTAATTATAAATATTAATATCATGCATGTGTTTGCATGGTGTATGTGTGTGGTGAAATAAATGAATTTGCTAAACTTATTGCACGTAAACATGGTTTTAAATCATATAATCCCGTATTAATTAAGTGTTTTAGTAGTTAACAAAGTAAGCACGTTTTGGTTACATGTATGTCAAGGCTATTAACTTCAAACTATGGAGTATTACATTTCTACTTCCTATGCTGATTAAAGGTTTTGTAACAAACTAACAAAGTATAAAAATCTGAAACTAACATTAGTTATATAGTTTCTATTCATTTTAAAACATAACATAGCTAGCAGCCATATTGGTCGGCACATTATTAACTGCACAATCATAATTAGAAACAAAGGTTAATGATCTGAAAAATACAATAGTAGCTGCGCTGTAAAGTTTGACATGTACGTTCATATACAGTACGTATTCGTACATATAGAACTTCCGGTCATGTGTTTTATACAAGGTTAGCGCGCAGATTGTAAACGGATGTGCAATTGTTGCAAATGGATTGCGATCAAGTGTGCGGTTGTAGTAATTAACTTAAAAATTTGAATATATTTATATAGATTGTGATGACAAGACAGAGTACGAATATGCATCTAGGGTTTGTGGACGCGGATTATCATATATGGGTACTATATATCGTCATTCGGAACAGTTCTTACTCTTGTTTATTTATCGTCATCAGTGTTAATTTTCATGAGTACGTCGCTTGGAACTGTTATTCTGGGACTACCATCACGGACCTGCTAATCCTGTTGCAAAGCCATATTGGATACACAATCTACTCCTTTGTGAATTTATTGTCTACTGGGACAACGGTGCGTACGTGGTACAATATATCTGCCAACTAACCTTGTGTAGCATCTACAGATCAAACCACATGCGATAGCCGCTCCTTAATCAATTTGTATTAAAAATGTGGCAATGGGCCACCATCGCGTTCTTCATCATGTTCCATCAAAATTAAGTAAATAAGCTGCAGTATATTATCTTATATGCATGCTAGATTGTTGATCATGTCATTTTCAGAGATGATGCAGAAGTATTATTCGTAAACTGAAACATCCGAGTTTTATTTATAAAATGTTAGCTTTTTTAACTTCAATTTATTTTTGGGTATATTAATTTGCTTTATGGTTACCCAAATAATTTAAATATGTATGCTGTTGAAAAAGCTAGGAAATTTTCTCATAAACTAACTATATATATATATATGCAATTGCGTACAAGGGATTCTTGAGATTGGGGAGTTGGAGCATCGTCGTTATAGTTCCGAATACTCTAGGTTTGCGAGGCCGAACCAAATAGTTGTTATTTGTCATTGTCTTATTATGGTTATTGTTGCGTTTGTTTAAATCTTGTTTGAGGATTTTGAAAGTTTTTATAATCAAACACAAGAGGATGGCAAACTTAGTATATGATATAGATATGAACTTTCCATGTCGGCATACCAAGTAACATTCATAATGCATATTAAGAAATATATAACCGCAAGGTAAACATGTTGAAAAAGAATTGGCCTCTATACCATTCACTTACCAACCCACATGAAGAAAAGGAGACGGGAGACACATCTAACTTAAAATGATATTTTGTTTTTCTAGTGGAAAAGCTAGAGTCTTCAATTGTGTTCCACAAATAAATTAGGATATATATGTATGTCATGCAAAATAAATAGAGTTAAGTGTCGTTTTATACGTAACATCAGTATACAAAGTTTATTTACAACTTGCACCCTTGAGGTGGGGCTTACGCTTTCAAATCTTGCCATACTTTTGCCAATTTCACTAATGCAGTTAAATATCTAGTGGCATTTCTGATGCTAAAGAAACACAATTCTACTAAATATTAATTTTGAAGTTTCTTATGCAGTTGGGTGTGTACACTGGGAAGCAAAACATGTACCATGGTTACTTGAGTTGTATTGTACGTTAATCAAACAGGTGCTTTAGATGTTGTATATATTGTTAGTTTTGTTGTACTTTTTCATGTAGCTTTTGTATGTCTCCACGTATTGATTGATACACCAGGTAACATCACCCACGCTTCCCACCACCGGATCTCATACCCACTTTTTATCTTTCATCTTCTTTAATGTACGACCGCCACCGTCATTCTTGACCCATAACATATTCAGATCGACCACCACCGCCATGCTCTTTCAATTGTAAAAAGTGAGCTCATTTACTGTGAATTGAGATGCATTTATTTGAGTTTCTCTAAACGAAAGATCTTAAATTCATATCAAATTTGTAGTACTCTATGACTATCTATCTTCATTCTTTCCCAACGATTTGAGAAAGGGTCTCTCTATCTTCGTTGATGTCTTCTCTACAAATCATCATGAAATCCGATCTTGGTTGTTGCCGGCTTCCATTTTGGAATCCTAGGCGGCGGCCAGGTAAGATGGTGATGTTTCACTTTCGTGGTTACTGTTGTGTGACCGCATCTCCGATTCGCATGTAGTTTTAAGGGTTCCACCACACTTTTTAGTACGGTTTTTGGTACAGTTTACGGTTCCACCGCAAGCAGTACCAAGTCAACATAGTTTTCTTTTTCTAAAATTTGTGTATCGGTCTAACTTTTGCGTCTTGACACCCCGCAATAAGTGTGCGTACGTGGTTCACACGTTTGACGTCTACTTTTCGTTGTGTTTAAAAACCCTGCTGCAACGCCCCTTCAACACATAGGTTCGATAAAACGTATCAACGCTACTTTTTTTTTATCTCCTAACATAATCATGTCTATCCTTTATTTTGACATGATTATGTTAGGAGATCAAATGGTTATGTAATAATGAAAGAGAGTCAAATGATTTTCATTTTCATACTCTGCAACCATATACAGATTGTTTTAAAAAATGCCCCATGAAACAGAAACAGGCGGAGTTAATAACTCACTATGAGTGTATGCTCAAAGGATTGTTTTTTTTTTTTTTATACTTTTGTGTTGCCTTTGAATGGTATTTGTAGTGGTACACTCAGACCCTATACAACGGCTGGTTTAGAAATAAGAATGGATGGACCGTTTGCATAAATGAACAAACTGAATAATGTTTGTTTTGGATCCAAACAATTATCAGTTGGTTATTTAAAATTGTTTTAGTTGGTTATTTGAATTTAATCATTGTAAGATTTATGGTTATTTGATATTATAAGTTTCTCTTTTTTGCAGGTTTAATCGGTTTGATTTCAATGTCATCATGAGTGAGTTGCTTGGTTTGGAGGTATATGTTTGCCTATGTCTATTTATGAACTCATAATATTATATGATATATCATATATATCTAAACTGTAGTGTTTTTCTCATGTGCACACTCTTAAGGTTAGTTTGCTTTTGCTATATCTTTTCCCTTACACACGTCTTCTATGCAGGTGTTTGAATTAGAGATCATCCTTTACAAAATCAACCAATTCCACTTTATTACGGTTAGAGGAAGCACTTGGTTAGCTTTATTGTGTTTTAGAAGAAGAACACTAGAAAAAAATGCAATCAGTTCTATGAATATTCTCAGAATAGAAGAAAACATGCTTGCGTCTTTTGCTGGAGCCTGTCTTAAGGTATGTTGATTGATTGGGCAACCGGTGAAATTGGGTCGTTTCAAGATAGACATCTTCTTTGGCACATGTTGTACTAAGCCGGGTTGGGCTGGATTGAAATGTATTTTGTCTAAGTTTTATATTTAATAAATAGTTAGTGTAATAGAATGTAAATATGATAACAAAATGGTGAAGGTCGGAATAGGTTGGTCAAGATGTGCTCTTATTTGGCATATGTCGAAACTGGTTAGGTTGGCCTGACCCAATATGGAATTTTGTAAATAGTCAGTGTGTGAATGATATGTTTACAAAAGCTACAAAACAAAATGGGTCATTTCCTTTGTAATATTTTAATGTTATCTTATGATCCTACCATATGTGTTGTATTGTACAAATGTATGTAAAAAGCATGAAGCAGTTCAGTAAGGCATTTGCAAAGATGAAGCTTTCAGTTGTTCAAGAAAATGGATCACTTGATTAAGGGCCCAAAATAGCATTAAGTCAAGCGAATAAAAGGGGGAGGGCATCGATAGATTCCTAAATTGATTAACAACCATAATGGTGTTTTATATTGAAATGATGCTTTAATGATGATGATTATTATCGATGAAGATATGATCGGCCTAAGAGTAGAAAGAGGGTTCGAAAGATTTTAGGGTTTTTAGAAATATTTTAAGAAGTTTGTTGAACAGTGGAACAATCTAGGTAAGGTTATGCGTTATAAAAAAATATAAACGGGTTCGCCCTTCCCTAATTTAATGTATTTTGTGATTTTTTTCAACGGCAATAAATCTTTCAAATGGGCTACTGTCTAAATTCACCACATCGGATACGCATGTCTTCTGATTCGGGAAAAACCCTCACATATGGTCAACATATTGGTTACGGTTGAGGTTTGGCCTAAACCACCCCAAACTGACCCACGCACACCCCCTAGTATAAATCATTACCTTTGTAGTTATGGTTATCTATTAACCGACATATTGGTTATGGTTGTGGTTCAGCCTAATTTAATGTATTTTGTGAATTTTTTAACGGCAATAAATCCTTCAGATGGGCTACTGCCTAAATTCATCACATCGGATACGCATGTCTTCTGATCCGCGGAAAACCGTCACCTATGGTCAACGCTCGTGAACACTCGTCCGAAGGCACAACAGTGTCGTGAGATAAAACTAATTTAGTTCAATGATCCAACTGGTGAACGCATCTATTAGCCTAGTCTCTCATCATCACCTGTTGCTACTGAAACTAAATGATAGAGACATTAATCAAACTTGAGTCACATGAAAACACCAAGTGTCTTTCTAATTTCCACTATATCACAAACTCATTGGCCCGATTAATGTAGTAAATAGGAAATATGTTTACAAATGGAAAATTGCTTACTTGGCTCATATGCGCACAAGCTAGTTTAATATCACGTGTCCATAGAGGTTTGCTTAATAGGTTATGTGGATTAGTCAGTTCCGATATAAAAATAATCTCAACCTCTAACCCTACAACGTGGTGGTTGGTTTTTATTTAAAAGGTAACCCTACAATATATGGTTGATGTTAAATAAAACTAATAGAAGAACAATATCATCATAAATAAGAAACGTTAAGACTTCAGTTAACATAATATCATTCAACTTAAAACAATACTTCGATATCATACATTCAATGGATCATGTTCAAAACTAAAGCCTAACATGTATAGAAAATTTATTGCCGTCATAAGGAAAATCAATTCACACGTTTAGCTAGTCCTAAGAAAGAATGCAACAAACTTTACATAAATATGATCAATCTTCATATACTGGTAACTGTATACATCTATAATTGTGTATATATACATATTTATATATATATATATGCGTACATGATTCATATCAATCACTTTGAGTCCATGGCATCTCTTCTCTATTTCCTGTGTACACTCTTAACTTTGTCTTCATATTTTCGTGAAATATCTGCTGTGAACTACGAGGTAATTGATGAGGTCGGCCTCCAACAACCGGGCGGCGCAAAATTCGCGCAAATTATCGGCGGGATTCCGTACACCAAACAAATAATGGGTCAGATCAACAACTTCATATGGAGCACCGTGTTACAAGAAAACACCCCGGCGGACCGAAAAGGTGCTTGATAAAGAGAGTGTATTTGTTTACATCAAGAATTTTTCTGGAGCCTAAGCAATTACTTGGGGCAGCAACAAGATTAATGTGAGTGCGAACTATTTACAGATTTACAAAGGGCCAAAGGACTTGAAATGGGAATTCACGTCCCTTCTATACCATGAAATGACCCATGTTTTCCAGTGGAACGGCGAGGGAAAGTGCCCTCAAACAGTGGTAGAAGGAGTCGCGGATTATACAATCTTGAAAGCAAACTTCTTCCCGCCGGGCTTTAAGCCACGTGGTGCGGGAAAACAATGGGACCAGGGGTACGATTACACAGCACGTTTTTTTGAGTACTGTGACACTCTGACTCCCAACTTTGTGGCAAAGTTTAACAAGATGATAAGGAAGACTTACGACGTCTCGTTTTTTAAAACCATAACGGGAAAGCCCGTGGAGCAACTTTGGAAGGATTACAAGGCTAAATATCCAGGAGTGAATTACTCAAGGCTTAATTAGGAAGCTAGCTAAAATATACGAGCTAAGCTCATTAATTGCGTGCTGAAATAAATTTGCTATTATCAGAATGTAAACATGTTTTTAAATCGTATAATCCAATATTAAGTTAAAAAAAAAATAAACCTTGTAATATTGTTTATATTAGGGTTATTATTGTAACTATGTTCGTGATATTAATTTAATACATATGATCGACAGGGAATAAAAATCTGTTTTCTAAACTAGATGATTCTGGCAAATGAAAAGTTAGAACAAGTGATGACAAATGAAAAGCTAGGATAAATCTGAAAGGGAAGGAACGAGTCATACCTAATGCGTGCTATGTTCACGGTTTAAAACACAAAAGCACAATCTCTGAAGCGTAGGACAACTAGTATAAAAAGGACATGATTAATGTTGGTTTCGGCCCTTATCGAAGTATTTGTTTTTAAGATATTGAAAGAGAAGAAATAATAGATTTAGTGTTAATGGAATAGTTAAAATGCAAAGATACACAAAAATAAAAAGTGATTCGTGAGAAAGAAAACTCATTCAAAAAAATAATTAAAAATAACATAACTCAAAATATAAATAAAAAACAAAAAAAAAATAAAAAACTAAAATAATGTTTCCCACGTCATTCTCGATAAAAAAATAATGAAAAGACATAATGTCGAGAAAAAAGACACAATAACGAAAATAAACAAAAAACACAATGTTAAATAAAAAAAGGCTCGTTAGATAACATAATATAACACAATACCGAACTAAATATAACATAATTTTAAGTAATATAACATGATATTAAGAAAAAAAGACACAATGTAAAAAATCAATAACGAGAATAACACAAAACATACTGATAAATAAAAAGACACAATTCATTTTTTTTTCTCAACATTGTTTTTTTTTGTGACGAGGAAGACAGTGGAAAAATTTTTGTGTTCTTTTTTTCTGTTTTTATTCAATTTTGAGTTATAATTTTATAAAATTATTTTTCAATATTTTTTTATTGGTATTTTTCTTGGCTATAAGTGCTTTTCATTATTTCCATTTTTATCATACTCTGTAGAATAACATGACCGTTACTGCTTAAATTAGTTATATTTCATTCATACTCTAGACCCTAACTTAGATATACTCTTGGGACTCAAAAACATACCTAAACATCATCCTAAAGACTAGGAGTAGCAAGCACATGATCTAAGCCACTAACAAAAACTTGTTAAACAAACAAACATTTAATTAAATACTAAAAACGTTAAACTAAAATTAAAACCTTGCTAACCCATTTTAGCCGATTGTTCTGAATCCGTTGACCCATCAAGATATGTTGGTAAATGTAACAACCTTAATGTCTAATAACCGATTCGTTTTCATTTTCGGGTAATTTTAATCAATAAAACATCGCATTTATCGAGTTAATAATATTTTATTAACTATTTATTATATTTATTTAATATATATACAAATAATTTTTATTTATACACTTTTCACCAAAACTTTAGTTTTAACCCTCTTTGTATCCAACCTCAAAGATCAAGGGCCTCTAGCAATAAATTCAACAACAATAACAACAATCTTTTCCTTCTTCTACCCCGTAGGCCGACACCCCCCACCCCACCCTTGTGATTACTTGTTTCTTAATTCTCGAGTTATAATCAAAATTGATATTGCCAAATCTTTTTGATATATAATACGCGTTCCACCAACGTTTTAATTATAGAATAGTGATAAAAATGATTTCGTTTATATTATTAGACAAACCGTCTTCGGGGTTTCTTGTTATGCTTCATACATTTATCAAAACTCAATTAAACTCTTATACATCTTGCAAACACGCCGACGACCTTATGCCCTCAATTAATTTCAATATATTAGTCTGCAGATGCATGTTCCGGGTCGCGTTTTGGCCGCATCTTTAGCCTCGCCGTTCTCCATTAATCCATCATTGTTTATGGTATTTCATATCTGTAACATGTTCAGTTTTGTTCCAATAACATTTACCCTAACTTTAATTAATCAATCATAACGCGGTTTGAGCAATTGCGAATTCTAGGGTTCATGAATTGATTAGGGTTTAATGTATATATGTGTTCCGTTTGCTTGCGGTGCGTGCATATAATGTATACATGTGTGAACCCTCATGTGGGCAAAAGTTAAATTGAAATAATTTTGACGTTATTTTACTAATCCCGTGAAAATAACGTTAAAAGTGTCGGAAGGTTAACCAGGCATCATGTGGTGGCGTTGATAGCCGAAAGACAAGGGTACATTCACCAATCGGCTGGTGTCCAGATGGTTGAGTGTTATGTGCCTTGTGTCTAAGACTTGATGCAAACTACTATCGAGCCGGGGGTCTCACCGGAAGTAGCCTCTCTATTTCTACGGGGTGGAGGTAAGGTTGTCTACATCTTACCCTCCTCAGACCCTACCATAGCTTTGCTATTGGTGGGATATAATGAGTACGATGATGATGATGAATTGAATAGGGTTTAACCACGTATAATATTTAAGAAATCTTTTTCATGCTTTACACAACTGACACCCCCATCGGTGGGTGTGTCTGTGTTCAAACCAATGAACCGGCCAGGGGCGCAAGACGCGGTTTTATCATTTTATTTTTTATGAATTGTTTCTTTTTTGTTTAAAGGTTTTTTATGTAACATTCGTTACTTTTTAAACCCGAAAACCTGATCCATTTTAAATTTTTGGTTTTTTGTTCTTTATATATATATATATTTCAAATTCGTTTATGTATTTTTATATTGAATTCGTTTAACCGACCCGTTTTGTCAGTTCAATGTATTTGTTTTTGAAAGTATTTAATTTATATCATGTTCAATGATTTATATTTCATATCCGTTTACTCTATATTCTTATTGTTCAATTAACGGATCTCCGAGCATTAAAAGTTTATAAAATAATCAATCTCCAAACTATTGGGTATAAAATATAAACAATCTAATGTAAGGCCCCGTTACCGGTAGCCCTACTTTGGTGTTGGATTTACTCATAAACACAGTTCTAAATCAGAGTTAATTAAAAACTTTACGCGGAATATAAACTTCAACCATAATATCTTACATAACCTTCAAATCTTGTCTTATAAAACATTCATAGTCATTTAAAACAAAACATAATCTTTAAAACATCACAACGTTTCTTCGAGATGCCAGTCTCTTCGATTCCATGCCATGTGTCTTCAATCACGCGAGCTGCCTCAACCTATTTGCCTGCGTGCATACTAAAAGTCAGCTACGCTGAGTGAGTTGTAGTTAATCACATAACTTACTTTACATACACATATACGTGCCCGGAGATACGCATTACATACTTAACATGCTCATCAATCTTTCATACACATACATGACTAACCTTACGTTATAAAGAGCATTTGCCCTACATACCTCGGATATTATTAGGGTCCGGTACCCTCCATCCACGGATAATATTAGGGTCCGGTCATCCTTCATCCTCGGATATTATTTGGGTCCGGTACCCTCCATCCTCGGATATTATTAGGGTCCGGTACCCTCCTTCCTCGGATATTATTAGGGTCTGGTCACCCTTCATCCTCGGATATTATTAGGGTCCGGTACCCTTTCTTTCATACCTCCTTAACATACTTTCTATATACATAATCGTAAGTTTCGCACATACATACATCATTCATTCTTCATCTTACAACAAACATATAACATCAACCATTTCCTGGCAGTACATGCAATTCCGAAGATCGTTTATGTACTGGCAAGAAACCATTCATACATTTCAAATAACACATATATGGCATACACTTATCACTTAGGATAAGTGTATTAACTAATCACATCGAGTATGCACACAACCCCGAAAAAACATAACAAGGAATGGGCTAGAAACTCACCTGAAGTCGGTTACGTTCACCGTTAATGGTTATTCCTTTCTTGAGCTGTGCACGACTAACTGTATAACAATTACATGTATCAATTCACTATTACTATCTATAACGTCTTTCTAGACTACTTATAACCCACAACGAACGGGGGTCTGGGGGCAGCGCCCCTAGCAGCGGGGTCTAGGGGAGGCAGCCCCTAGCAGGGTCCAAGGGGCAGAGCCCCTGGCTGGGGTCGAGCTGTCGTAACACATTTTCCATTAGAGTTCGTATCATTATTAAATTTGTTAACATAAAAGTTCAAGGGCTTCTTTCGTAAATAAACCATTCTTTTATAAGTTCAGGGACCATTCTGTCATTCTTTCAAAGTCTAGTTCGTTAATATGCTCTTTAACGAATTGGGGTTCATTTGTTACTTCTGTCTTCCGTAACGAATTGGCTAATTCGTTACTTCATAACGAATTGGCCTTTTTAGCGAATTGGTCCTTATTCGTTTGGTCTGCCTAACGAATTGAACTTCTTGGTGAATTGAACCCTTATAACGAACTGGTTAACATACGAATTGGACTTAACGAACTTAAGCTAGTTCGTTAGTCTTTCCTTAACGAATTAGTACACGAATCAGAGCTAGTTCGTTAGACCTCCGCTAGCGAATTAGGGTTAGGTCAGGGAATGAAAGAACACTCCCTGACATTCCTCTTAACCTCGTACCACTTTCCGGCGCCGCCATTGCCGGAAAAACGCGTTTTCGGCGGAAAAACGTGTTTGAACTCGTTTTTCACCGTTTTTCGTCCCGTTCAATCCCGATCTGAGCTAGGGTGATCCCTAAGCTCATCTTAGGTCGGTTTATACCCGATTCCATCCGGATCTCGTGACTTAAACGGTTTAACGGTGTCGGCTTGTAGTTTCGTGACTAAATCTAACGGGTTTAAGTAAATAAAACATCATACTAGCATTACCTCGGGTCGGTGCTTGGTTTCCTTCTTGGTTTCGGCTAGAGAAAAAAAGGAAGAACTAGAGAGAAAGCTTAAGTGTGTGTTTTGGGTGATGTAAGGGATATGTGTAAATGAATGATTAAATGTGTAATTAAAGCTTATATAATTATGGATCATGAGCTTAAGCCCATGGTCTTTCCTTCTTTCCCTTATAACTCAAGTCCATAACTCATATCCATTTAACCCAACACTAGCCCAACTCATATTTTAGTCATCTAAACCGATCACGACCCACAATAAAATAGACGAAATTTATTTTATTATTATGATCAAAAGTAGAATGTTACATCTAAGGATATTATAAATATAACAAGTTTTAATCAACTATTGTATAAATATAAAGTTTAAGGATTAATATGAAATTAAAGTTTTAATATGTTATAATAGATGGGGGCTTAAAATGTAAGTTTGAATTTAAAAATATATTTTAATAAATTTCCCAACCCAACCCGTCCCCTTCCCCTCCTTGTCGCGTTTTTCTGACGACCGAACTCCGGCGACGCCGCAAAATTTCCGGCGAGCATTAAAACACTTCAAAACGCCATTAATCAAATATTAACGATTTAATACTGTTGCACCATCATATTAATATTTAATCAAAACTAATTATGCGTAATAAACACCCCAACGGCCGGATTATCAACCCGGAACCGTCGGATTTTATTAAAGTCTCAATAACTCGAATTAATCATACAACGGACCAATTACAACTATAAATAGCATCCTAACCTTCATCCAAACATGCTACGAACATTATTTTACCATAACAAACTCGTTAATATCACTAAATCGTTCATTCAAGTTTTATTCCGGCCAACTCGTCGTCTGCCCTCATTCCGGCATCATTAGAGGTAATTGATAGGTGGGTTTTCATTGTTTTGATGCGTCTAACAAAACCCCCAACCTAAATCAATCAAACCTAGAACGAATCTGGAGAATTAAAAACCTAGGGTTTATGTGAAGAAGATGAAGATTGGGTTTCTGTTTATAAATAATTGTTTTGCATCTTTAACAATAAAAGTTGTTTGGTCCAGTGGTTGTGTATGTGTTGTGTGGCCATGGAGACCCGGGTTCGAACCCGGGTCACAACATACTCAGTTTATGTTAAAAAAAAACTATTTTATTAGTTGTATTAAATCAAATATATATTTATAAATCATACAAAATAAATAAAATTATTTTGTATAGTTAAATAAAAGATGTTTTAATTTCCGTTAGCAATTTCGTTCATGAACAAACTTTTACAAACCCGAACCGCTAGTTAAAACTCGTAGAATAATTATATAAATAATATATATAACGGTGCAATTTTATAAATCCTAAAATAAACCAACAAACATTCATACTAAAATAAAACAATACCGGCAACACTAAAATTCTGTTACAAACCCATAACTCATAAACATTATAAATCTCAAACCCGTGAAGCTCGTTTAAAAAC
This sequence comes from Bidens hawaiensis, assembly GCF_021521415.1. Taxonomy (NCBI): domain Eukaryota; kingdom Viridiplantae; phylum Streptophyta; class Magnoliopsida; order Asterales; family Asteraceae; genus Bidens; species Bidens hawaiensis. The sequence continues at coordinate 69,866 of NW_027496123.1, forward strand.
TAGTTTAACTTATATATATATATATATATATATATATATATATATATATATATATATATATATGCTTGTATAGATATTTTCGTTTTGTTAAACCTTAAAATTTGTTAACATATTCGGTTTTCTTAATAAAATATATCGTTGACACCAATATTTCTGTAACCCTTAAAATATTCAAGCATGGTTTTAATCTTATAATTTAAACTAATATTAAATTAATAATTTGTTTAAAATTTGTTAAAATTCGTTAATGTACAAAATAATATTATAATATCCAACTCTATAATAAATACACATTCAACACTTCAAAATCCCAACAAACCGAGTTATCTACTTTTGTATTAGACGTTAGTTAATATTAATTTTGTACTTTTAATTCTAGTTCGTGGCGTTCAATTGCTTCGGTTTCATTTATGCACTTTCGGTTTTATTTCAAGTTTGTCTTCAACTTCAAGGTGAGTTTCTCACTCCCCCTTTTTACCCTTTTTAACTATTTTGGGGGTAGCATATATATCCTATCAATAATTCAATTTCTTTTATTTATTATTACAAACTACAATTATTTACATGGACTTGTGTGCTTATTTTCTTACTTGCTCAAAGACTACTTGCTCATGGTTTTTTCAATAAGTATGATCATACGCCCCCTATGCACTCATGACATTGATGTTATGAGTGGAATAGGGACCCCCGATCCGAGAATATTTGGTTGTTACCAAATGGAAAAGACAATACTTGCGCTATTACTAGACCAAGTTTCATCAAATTGTATGGTTTTTATGTATTTGTATCAAATTTGTGTGTACTCACCAACTATTCAATTAGTTGACTTTATTTCATATATATGCTACAGGTACTTACATAGATGATGAAATGGCGAAAGACACTAGAAGTTAGGTTATTTAAAGAATAAACAAGAACACGTGTTTTGTTCCTTTTTCCTTGTATTTGTTCATTTGATAAACTTGTGTACTTGGGATTTGAATGAATTAATGATATTATTGCCACTTAATAGTGTCACATGTGTTTTGGGCAATCTGGACGTCACACCCCGGCATATTCCGCTTTAGCCGGGGTGTTACAGATTGGTATCAGAGCCGTGACTATTAGAGATGACATTAGACGTAGTGTTCTAGTAGGTTATAGTTTATTTGCTTAATTGTTTAGGTTGCATGATTAGAAATTATGTGAGCCTTATTTGATTGTTCAATGCACATTATTTGGTTATTATTGATTTGTTTACGCCTCATGTACGCAAATACTATTATACTGATGATTCAATTACTTCAGTTACACAAGCACACACAAGTCCCAGGCTTGAACTTCATCAATCTTGGACATTTAGAATGTGAACCTATCTCGGTATCAAGTTGCAACATCTGTTGCATCAGCATGTTTTGAGACGCTAATGCATACATACCAGCCATATTTGACAAATGAATTCACAAGTTTAAATGATGTGAACAGTTATAGCGAACTACAAACTGTGGTTAACGAATCAATGAACAAGTATAACGAACTGTGAATAGTGTAGAGAATCAAGTCTTAACGAATGAGGTGAGTGTTTTAGCGAATCAAAAGTCAGCTTAACGAGTCAACTTAACGAATCACAAATAAAATTAACGAATCACTCAAAGGACGAATGTGATGAAGGTTTAACGAATCTCGAGTCAACTTAGTGAATTGACCAAACGAATTGACCAAGTCAACTTAACGAATTGACCAAACGAATTGACCAAGTCAACTTAACGAATTGCCCAAACGAATTGACCAAGTCATCTTAACGAATTGACCAAGATTAGTTTAGCGAATCAGATATTAATTAATAACGAATCGCCAAAATAAACTTAGCGAATTAAGATAACGAATCAGCTACAGTTGATAGCGAATCAACACTGTAGCGAATTATACTATAACGAATCAGGTTGTTACAACCGTTTGTAACAAACCCTGACACCTTATGCCACGTGGCAAAGGTTGTTATGACACAAATCCCAAGAAGAACACGTGTCACACGAATCGGTTAATCTAGTTAACGAACTAGATAACACGAATCAGTAACTCACACGAATTGGCTAACGAACAAGGTAGCGAATTAGCACTGTTGATAACGAATCACAGATCAAAATATAGCGAATCACCAGGAAGAAGATAACGAATCACATTCATCTTAAAATCTTCAAACCTTCAAACGAAATTCCAGAAATTATGAAGATTAAACCCAGAAACTCATTAATACCAAATCTGTAATACACCTTTGTTACTCAATCAAATTGCACAAGTAAACTACCAAAATACTCGTAAACCAATTCCGAATCCAATACACAAAACCTCGTAACCGATTAACACCTTAACCAATCCAAATTAACCAAAAATCACACCCCTGTTTCGGACTTAAACCGAAATCAAAAACAAATAACTCAAATCAAATCAAATCTCAATTCGTCCAATCCAAACCTCAATAATACCTTAAACAACACAAATTCACTCTAATTCGTCCATAATTCATCCAAATCAAATACCAATTTATTCAAAATCAAACAAAAATCGAAAAAACTCAATAATAATACCAATTTAAAACACCAAATCAAGTGTAAAGAGCACCAACAGCTCTGATACCACTTGTTTGATCCCGGATTAACAGTTAATAACAATAACACAGATCTCAAATATGTTAATTATACTATTAAAGATCTATCTCATAATTAACCTTGATTTAGTGTATTGTGTAAGTGTATATATTATCAATAACATTAATATGAAGCTTTAGAGAGAGTAATTGCTTTTCTGAAATAAACTTATATTGCTCTTTTTAATTTTTCTCAAAAAAACCTATATTTAAAGTGAACAGTGGTTCACTATAAATAGAGAACGACCTGGTTCGCTAACATCCCCTAGCGAACCAGCTTCTCCTTCGTTACATAATTTAACATAACGAACCGCCCCCTGATTCGTTAACATCCCCTAACGAATCAGGAGGGAATACATTAAAATGTCTTAGTTCGCTAACATCCCTAGCGAACTAGACTTAATCTTAGCGAACTAGTCTTAGTTCGCTAACATTCCTAGCGAACTAGACATAATCTTAATGAATTAGATAATATAAACATTTAATATTACATTAATTGATAAATAAACATTAACAATAAATACAAAGACTCTAGACGCAAAACCGTGCACTAACATAAGTTCAGCAATCAACTCTTCTCCGGTTAAACGAGTGTCGTCATTTTCATGGAATAGCAGTGCTTTCTTGATAAGAGTATTTCTGTGTTGGTTTATATCCGAGAGGAGGATTTTGCACAAATACTTGAACCTCAAACCTTTTAGCTGTGTTTGTTGTATAGGGCCTTCCTTTTTGACATTACACCCCCATGGTCTCTTCCCATCATATTTCTCCATGTGTCTCATAGCAAAAATACCACAATCTATTCCATTACTTGTTGTTCTCCATGTCATCTTCAATCTATTGATTGTTGCTACTTGGATTTGCTGAGCAATGGGGTGTTTTATTGTTTTAAGATACATGCAAAAGACGTTTCTCTACACAAATATAAAGCAATTTAAGTATTTTGACAATTTTTATAACAGGTATGTATGTTTTATGGGTTAAAGGTATATATGTTTACCAGTATATCATGAGCCTTTCCGTATCTTTCTTCAATTTTCTCTTTAATTGCTTTTGATTTCTCTAATAAGCTTTTAAACTTTGCATCAGCTGGTATTTCTTGATTTGCACTGTTGTCAAGTAATTCTATCACTCCTGTTTGAAGATTGAAGATTACCACAAAGAAATGACAGCGTTGTAGAATTGGCACGAGCACTATAGCAACCTCCTTGAGTGATAGAATTCCACTCCTTGCCATTTGTGTTTCGATGTTGTCTGAAAACACATCCAGTCTTTCTTTGTCTGTGTAACCCCTTGACTCAGCATAATGGTCACTTGTCTGTACAATAATTAAAATACAGATGATTAAAGCATTTATTGTGCGTTTTCTGATAGTACAAACAAAATAGATTAGTTTGTACCAGCACAGTGCTTGAAGCAAAGAATCTGAACGGTGATGCTGCAGATTTTTTCTTTTCTTCATAGTTCATTACTTCAACAATTGCATCCATTGCATTGGTGGCTATATAAATGCCAGGACAGAAGCTTTCAAAGACCACCTTGAACGATTCTGTATGAGCGGACTTGTAGACCTCCTCCCAAATGTCTCCTAGACAAAAAAATATATACTCTGAAATTTTTTGTTCATCTACTGTGACACTAGCGGATACGTCAACCTCTCTCAGAAGATATGTAGAGTTCAGTGTAATGAGGCTATCACTTGTTGACAATCCGGTGTCATTTGTTAAACATAAAACAACTCACTTTAAATTTGGCTGAAAATAATTGTAACTATAATTAAATACCTTCAACCCCTTTTGGTTTTTATTTATAATTAAATACCCTCTTTTGCCTATGCAACCACTGTATTAACAACTTCATCAATATCTGCGCATGAGATATTGTTTTTTTGATGTGCATCACCTGCATCATTTTTTACGACAGCCAAAGATGTAATATGTTCATCTATAATTATAATTAAGCTGGTATATAATTAAGCTGGTACATATATGATATACCTTTCTGAGCAGCCACTGGACCACCAACACCAACATCTGAATCAACTGCATTACACAGATGTAATAAGTTAAAATAACAGCATAAGTGTTTTAAGAGCGTTTTAATTATACTAATAATTAATTTAGCCCAAATACCTTTTAGAGCTGCCACTGGACCACCAACACCAACATCTGAATCTTGTGTTTTAGGGACCACATTATTAGTGAATATGTTTTCCCATTCACAACATCTAGCAAAGATATTCTCATTTGATCGATGTCTATCCTTTCCTTGACGGACCAACTCGTTGATCTCGGAGCAAATTTTATCAAATTTCTTCAACTTTTTATCCATTGCCTTATTCCAAGACTGTAAAAAGAAAATATAGTTATTGTTAATTCAAAAACATTTTCAATTTATCCCAGCCAGTTGTAATGGAGTTAAATAATAGTCAACAAGCACGATAGGCATTTGCAAACTTAAAGGTGAATAATCTCTTACATAATCATCCAAATCTTGTTCAGCTGTTTGATCGGCATTATCTGTTTCAAATGCACTTTGACCATCTGTTTTTTAATTATATATAATGTTGTATTACATAAAATGCATGTAGAGATAAGAGATATGAGAGTTTTTTAGAAGAAAATAACAAGTTTAATTATTGGTACATGATGTCAGTAGTTCAGTATCTAGTGTCTGTAATTGTATTAGTTGGTTTTGTTATGTGTTAGTTAATGTGTTTCAAAAGTTCGCCCATCATAAGCGAACTTGTGGTTTAAGCGAAGTTAGTGACAACTTCGCCTAGCATGTTAGGCGAAGTTGTCGAAGTGTATTTAAGTTAGGCTACAGGTTCTTTTGTATTAACGATTCCAGTACGTGTAATTGGTGATTGAGAAATCACGTGTTATTAGTTGCAATACAACGTGTCTTTTGCGTATTGTAACGTGTGTTTGCTTGTGTTTAACGTATATCACTTCTACGCTCTTATCGTCTTACGTAGGGATTCCGCACATACGTAGAACGAGATATTTCCGTGTAGATCAGGCTAGGAACCTACAATTGGTATCAGAGCATTTGCTCGTGATTGTGTGGTTCGGGATTATCACACGGGTGTAGAAATCATTCCGTTCGACTATTCGTGGGACGAGTTTACGTTAATATACCGAGTTTTCGTGTCCTCCTCACCTCCCTCCATCAAAATTAACCCATTACACCTTCGAATACCTCGCAAAACGTCAAAATCAAACCTGCAAAAACGTTGTGTTCATCAGGCGAAGTTTCCGCCACTGTTTGTAGGGTTTAGGCGAAGATATAAGATTAAGCGAAGTTATCATCAACTTCGCCTACCTCACAAGTTCGCTTATCTTAGGCGAAGTTGTCATCAAGCGAAGTTAACATCAGGCGAAGGTGTGAAGAAAGCGAAGTTGATAAATCAAGCGAAGTTAAGACTTAAGCGAAGTTAAATATAACTTCGCCTACTGTACTACTCAGAATAATAAATTATTTTTGTTTTCTTTGAGTGTTCGTTCGTATTTCTTCCAAAGATGACTTCTATAAATATTACGGAACTGGTGAAAATGGAGGTGGAAGCAGGTTCAGCTACTAAGGCTCCGAAAATGCTTAAGGGTACCGATTTCGTTGCTTGGAAAGATCGGTTTGAACAATATGTTAAATATCAAGATGCTAAGATGTGGGTGTGCATTCAAGATGGTTACATTCCACCAACGGCTATGTTTGAGGGTCGTGAACAAATAAAGAGGTACAATAAGATGGAAGAGTAAGAAAATAAGATGTATGAGGCAGAAAGCAAAGCTCATGCTGCGATAACAATGGCTCTTCCGCAAGAGATTCTTCACACCTTCAGGAAATACAAAACCGCCAGAGAGCTATGGGAAGCGCTTGAAAACCGATATGAAGGTAATGTGGGGATACGTGCATCCAAGATTAAGCTACTCAAAACCCAATTCTCGGTGTTCAAGTATTTGAAGAATGAGTCACTTGATGATATCATCACAAGGTATTACCACTTGATGACCGAACTCAGAAACTATTCGATTGACTATAAAGAAGAAGAGATCGTAGAAAAACTTCTTGATGCTCTCCCACCGAAATGGGAAATGTACACTGTCTTGATGAGAGAAGATAAAGAGTTTGCAAACATCGACTTGGAAACAACAGTCAATAAACTACGAACTTTTGAACTTAACATGGTTCGAAAAGAGACACCAACTGATCAGGTTCAGGATCCGGGAATGTATGGTGCGAAAGTTACTTCAAGTTCAAGTTCAAAGTCAGAATCATCTGCTTACTACTCAAAGGGAGACTCGAGCTCTAACTCAACTCGTGAGGGTCATGTAACTCTCAACATGGATGGTGATGTGTGTTTCGTAGCTGGTGGAACAAATTCTTCTAAACCTCAAGCAACAACTGGTAGTTTTTCCTCAAATGTTCCGAACAACAACTACTCTCAGATGCCCATGAGTGTTAAATCTGCTGAACAACAGTTTGCTCTCTATGCATCTTTCATTGCTTCTTACGAAAATTACATCAAAGGTAAAATTGTTGACCCTGCAACTTTAGACGATGACTATGATCAAATCGATGCTGATGATCTGGAAGAGATGGATCTGCAGTGACAGATGGCGATGATAGTAAGAAGAGTTAAAAGGTTTATGAAGAAAACTGGTAGAATGTTCGTTGGCGAAAGACCACGGTTTGATAAGTCAAAGGTTCGGTGTTATAACTGTCAACAGAATGGCCACTTTGCTAAAGAATGCACAAATGAAAGAGTTGAACGTAGTCAGAACAGGCCAACACAACCGAATGGGGGAAGTAATGAGAATAGGGCGATGGTATCCAGACAGAACGGGGGATATAATTGGAATCTTCAGGTTGAGGAAGTGTTCGAACAGGCCAACCTGGTTAACATTGAAACTGAAGGAAGCGACAGAGAGACAAGAGAAGATCAGGCTTATATGGCGGAGGTGAATGATCAGCTCTCTGAGGTAAGTTCTGAACTCCCTTGTATGCAATGTGAAAATCTGTCTGAACAATTGAAAACATTAACTGATCAGTTTGTTAGTTTGGACACTCAATTTAAAACATTAAAAGAAGATCATCATTACACTAAAACTAGAGAAAATAGTTATTCAGTAAAGATTAAAGCTAGTGAAAAAGATATCAGGAGTCTTAAAGCAAGTCTAGCTGAAAAAATACAAGTAATTGATCTTAGCTATGAAGTGTTAGAAGAGAAAACCAAACTAATTGCTGAAAGGGATAAACATATAGCTGACTACCAGGTGAAAGTGGTGGAATTAAACAGAAAACTTGAGCAGTTTAGAAATTCCTTTGCAATGCTTGATCATCTCGTAAGTGATCAACGTTCCCCAGTTAAAATGGGAGGAATTTGATATTCTGAAGTTCCACCACCTTATTATCATAACTATACATATGATCCTAGTAATCAGAAATCTGTTGATGTTGAGATTAGTCAGACAGTTCCTGTCAAAGTTTCTATTAAAAAACCCGAATTGAGTGAAAAAGATACGACAAAGTCTGTTTCGAGTGTTAAGATTTCTGTTCCAAGTTATGTCTCATCAAATTCGGACAAGACGTCCGAAGCTAGTGAGACAAATGAAGAGGTAGTGTTACTAAGACGTGGGGAGGAATTTAAACCTACTGAAAAGAATTCCCCTCTAAACTCATATGTCCCATCATATGTTAGGCAAACGGGTAGTAATGCAACCTCAACATCTGAAACAACTGTTGAGACAAAGGTTGAACACAGGAGCTGTTTCAGATGCAATCAAATAGGACACCTGATTGCTGATTGCCCTCTGAATCAGAGATTCAGAGGTATGAGGCCTCCGAAAACTGAGAATAAAACAAACAGTAATTACTATAATGGTAAGAATGCGAACTCATCAAAGTTCAGACATTGGACTAATCCAGGATTTCAAAGAAATCGATCTCAGTTTTTCCCTGTTAACAACCAAACCACTAGTTATAATTCATTTAATTCACAAAGGTTTGGATGGCCTCATAGTCAATCTACAAGAAGGTATCCTTTTAGGACTTACAGAAATCATTCTAATACTAACTTTGGACAGCCAAAGTACAGGATGCCTTTTAACAGATTTAATCGACCCAAGACCAATAGGTCTTGGGTCCCCAGATTTTAATCCTTTGCTTTAATCGTGCAGGAACAGTTGAACAGGGCTGCAAACAATCTATGGGTTGTGGATAGCGGCTGTTCCCGGCACATGACTGGTAACAAGAATTTGTTACACGAATGGAAACCTGTTCAGGGAGGTAGAGTAAGTTTTGCTGGAGAGAGTGGTGGTAGAATTACTGGAATTGGGACAGTGACTAATGGTAAAATGAAGTTAGAAAAGGTGAATTTCGTTGAAGAGCTGAAGCATAATTTGCTGAGTGTGTCTCAGATCTGTGACAAAGATTACACTGTGCACTTTACCAAAAATGAAGCGATTGTACTGTATCCTGGTTTCAAGATACCAGAGGCATGGATAGTGATGAAGGCTCCAAGGGAAAAGAATACATATGTAATGGACATGAGGTCGACTGAGATGGCAACAGAAGAATCATGTCTTCTGTCAAAAGCAACTGAATAGGAGTCCGAGTTATGGCATCGAAGAATGGGGCATATACATCTTCGAAAAATGAACTACATTGTCAAGAATGGGCTTGTACTTGGTGTTCCCTTAAAAAACTTCAACTTTGAAGACCAATGCTTATCGTGCAAAAAGGGAAAGCAACACAAGAAACCTCATCACACCAAGAAGATCAATTCAATAGTCAGTACCCTAGACCTACTTCACATGGATCTCTTCGGTCCCTTGAATGTAAAAAGCTTAGGTGGAACATCGTACTGCTTGGTGATAACTGATGATTTCTCTCGATATTCTTGGGTATATTTCCTGAAGACAAACGATGAAACGGTTCAGTTGGTAATTAACTTGATTACCAAGGTTGAGAACATCGTGGGGAGAAAGGTTAAATACATCAAGAGTGACAATGGGACAGAGTTCAAAAACTACCAGATGGAGATGTTCTGCCTACAGAAAGGGATAGACCACCAGTACAGCGCCCCGTATACTCCGCAACAAAATGGGTAGCTGAGAGGAAGAACATGACGCTAATTGAAGGAGCCAGAACAATGCTGGCCGATGCTAAACTTCCTGTGGTGTTCTGGGCTGAAGCTGTTGCAACAGCCTGTTATATCCTTAATCGAGTTTTAACTGTTAAAAGATTGAATAAAACATGTTATGAACTTATGCATGGTAGAAAGCCTAACTTGAATGGTCTCGAGCCATTCGGGTCCCCGTGTTCGATATTAAAGACGAACTCAAAATTTGGTGAGAAAGCCGACGAAGGTATTTTAGTCGGATATGTTGTTGGGACACCCAACAGACGAGTCTTTAATCTATCGACCAGCAAGGTTGAGGTGGTGTGTAACACTGACATCACAAGTTACAAACCACCAAAACCAAGCACGGGTCCCGCTGAGGCTTTCGACTATGATAAGCTTTTTAACTCTTTTAATATGCCTTACTTGGATTGTGCAGAAGTTGATGAGAGAAGTGCTATGCAGATTCTTTATGATGAGGAAGAAAATTTTGTGCAACGACCGCAGTACGATGAATGTCAACCTTCCTCGTCAAGTGCTGTTGATACTCCTGCTGCCTCTACAGAAGACGAATTCTTCAATCCTTTTCACTCTCAACAACAATCGCCCATTGATGAACTATCTTCGAACCTGGAAGACAATCTGAAAGTCAGTTCGGTTCTGACTACTGGAGTTCACAAAAATCACCCTTTGGAGAACGTGATAGGTGATCTGTCCGACGGTGTACAAACAAGACGAAGCTTGAATGAGCACACTTGTGTTTACACAAGCATTAAAGAAACAAGCATCATTAACGAACGCTTGTACACCTGCTTCATCAGCCAGATTGAACCAAAGAACTATCAAATGGCTCTAAAAGATAGCTCGTGGGTCGAATCCATGCAAGAAGAGTTAGCCCAGTTCAAGAAGATGGAGGTATGGAATTTGGTTGCAAAACCGAAGAATGTGCATGCGATTGGCACCAAATGGGTTTTCAAATGCAAGAGAGTTGAGAAAGGAATAATAATCAGGAACAAGGCGAGGCTGGTTGTAAAAGGTTTTAATCAGCAAGAAGGGATTGACTACAATGAAGTGTTTGCTCCTGTGGCGAGATTGGAAGCGATTCGTTTGTTTTTGGCATTTGCTGCACACAAGGAGATGAAGTTGTTCCAGTTAGATGTGAAAAGTGCGTTTCTTAACGGTAAAGTCGATGAGGTTGTGTACGTTGAGCAACCTCCGGGATTTCCTGACCCAGACTTTCCTGATCACGTGTACAAGCTAAGTAAAGCGCTATATGGGCTACATCAGGCCCCTCGTGCCTGGTATGCAACCTTATCCGATTACTTGCTTGAGAATGGGTTTGAAATGGGAAAGATCGATAGCACACTGTTCGTTAAGAGAAAAGGAGGAGACTTTCTTCTGGTTCAAGTCTACGTGGATGACATCATCTTTGCTGCATCAAAAGTCGCCATGTGTCAGGAATTTGAAGAAGTCATGAAGAAGAGGTTTGAAATGAGTGCAATGGGTGAATTAACTTTCTTTCTAGGATTGCAGGTGGATCAGAAGAAGGATGGGATGTTCATCCATCAGACTAAATATGTCCAAGACGTTCTCAAACGCTTCAAGATGGAGGACAGCACTCCATTTGATACTCCAGTTTACGTCAACCATAAACTGGGTGCTGATTCAGATGGTGATGCAGACGTGGACCCCACACAATATCGGGCAATAATAGGTTCTTTAATGTATTTAACTGCATCCAGACCTGATATTATGTTTGCAGTTTGTCTTTGTGCTCGTTTTCAGGCAAACCCAAAGGAATCTCACATGAAGGGTGTGAAGAGGATATTGCGGTATCTCAAAGGCAAGCCTAAGCTGGGGTTGTGGTACACGAAAGGGGGAGACTTGGAGTTAGCCGCTTACACGGATTCTGACTATGGAGGATGCAATCATAATCGGAAGTCGACAACAGGTGGATGCCAGTTTCTTGGAGGCAGATTAGTGTCATGGCAGTGCAAGAAGCAGACCTCAGTCGCCATTTCTACCTGTGAAGCAGAGTACATGGCAGCATCGAACTGCTGCTCCCAGGTTCTTTGGATACAACAGCAATTGCGCGATTACGGTCTGAATTTCACTCATACTCCTATTTGCATAGATAACACTGCTGCAATCTCAGTAACTAACAATCCTGTAAAGCATAGCAAAACTAAACACATTGACATTCGTCATCATTTTATACGGGATTGTGCTGAGATGAAATTAATAATGCTCGAAAAGGTTGATTCGTTAGATAATTTCGCTGATTTGTTTACTAAAGCGTTTGACAGAACTTGTTTTCAAAACCTTGTTGAGCTTAATGGGATGATCAATCCCGAGTAACCGTATTTCTTGTTTTTACTTAAAAAAAAACAAAAAAAAACGTCACTATCGCTTAGAATTATGTCGGTTGCTTCAGTTTGAAGGACATATCTTCGGATGTGTTTGGTCCTCACTTCTACCAGTAGATTATGAGGATAGCCATTAACCAACTGACTGAAAGTGACCGGGGCGGTTTATGATGTGTTTTTATTCTTTCGCTGAAAATTAGTCATTCATACTTAGTTAGAAGGACACATACTCGTATGTGGTCGGTCCAGCTGATCCATTGGATCTTCAGGATAGCCGTTTACCTGAAGACTTTGACTTGATCGGGGCGATAGAATTTAAAATATTTTTAAGGGAGATGAAATAATTTTTCAAGTCTACTACTTCGTAAGAAGTGTCTATACAATGTTTATATGAAAATTGATCCAACCTTGGAAAGTGATACACAAACTATTTCTGTGTGCTTAACTAGTGAAGTTATTAGGCCCAAAAGACTCTAGAACAGTCATTGTATGTTATGGTAGCTTTTTATGGTGCGTAAAAGTAGAGGTGATACTAACTAAATCCTCTCGATTTAAAGGGACAACTCATCGAGAGCTGTATATGACTCCATATATATGTTTCCGAATGATAGGCAGAAAAGTGATTACCCAGTCACACACGAGCCCGTGAGTGTTCTGATTCACGAGAAGATAGTGTGTTAAGAAACTGCAATGATCCAGATTCGGGACTTGCAGTAGTCTACTGTTTAAGGCTATGGAAATCCTTAATAAAATATATATATATATATATATATATAGATATATATATATATATATAAATACTTATCAATCAAGAGGCAAGACCGAGAACGAGACGAAGGTCAAGATGTATTTACAGCTTAATCAGATACTACGGGTCGAGGTCAACTCGGGGTGACTTGGGGAAAGCCAAATAAGCTTTGAGAATAGATAGGAGGCATCACAATCTCTGATGTGGTGTCCATTTATATTTTGAGCTCAATTGAACCTAACCCGTATCACTGAAGCGATGAAAACCATACTAAGTTGTTTACCTGCTTACAACCTGTTTCTTTATGTCATAATACAGCTGAACATGGATCTACGTGACAGTCACTTAATTAGTATGATTCCTGTTCGGATCTTTTCTAAAAAACATGCTGGTCCCCGACGAGACTGAAATTTGATCCCGTGTACTCTCTTTCTAGATTTTATCTTACTTTTGTCATTTTATGGTTTTATACCTGGTTACTTGGTCTTTGATCGTAACTTTTAACTCTTTAAAGGAAGTTATAAAAGTTAATTGCATAATATTCAATTTATAAGGGCTTGTTGTGTAAATTTCATAACAAGCGAAGTTGTGTTAACAGGCGAACTTGTTAAACAGGCGAAGTTAAGGGGTAAGCGAAGTTAACCCTAACTTCGCCTGTATAACTTTGACCCTATATAAAGAAGATTTTTGGTCAATCTCTTTACAATTTTCATAGTTCAGCGAACTTATCACATAATCCCTCGGCGAAGTTATATCTCGAATCACAACTCGTTGTTTATCTCAATTTTTAATCCGATTTAAAGTTGTGTGGTGTCGTCCTAACTTATAATCTATATCAATGGCGTTAATCAAAGGTTGTTTTGATCCGATTTGTGACCCCGTTCATACAAACTCTCAACACCCAATTTTCAAACTTATTTTATCGTGGTCTTAATAAACTTGATCGTCTAGATCTCCTTAAAAACATGTTTTGTTAAGTCCTCAATCACCAAATTATCCAAATCTCACCTCGATTAGCCTCTAAACTGTTTCCGCTTCAGTTCAGGCGAAGTTACAGTTTAGGCAAAGTTATCCTTAACTTCGCCTAAGGTTTAACTTCGCCTGTGATTTATTAATTAACTAATCTTAAGCGAAGTTGTTCAATGGCGAAGTTATGTTTAGGCGAAGTTGTCCATAAATTCGCCTCATACCTAACTTCGCCTGTTTAATTATTTCATTTAATTATATTAACTGTTATCAGGCGAAGTTGTGGTAAAGGAGAAGTTATTAATAACTTCGCCCTTTCCCTAACTTCGCCTATACAGAAACAATCATAACTACGCTCATGGTAACAAGCGAAGTTGTGATTTGCTTTGACGTTTATCTGACTTAGACCGTTTGTGGTGCATATATGGCAGCTGTAGCGGGAGCAGGAGGTGCTGGTGGTGACGAAGGAGGAGATAACAATCGTCAGTTTTTCCCAAGGCATAACATGTACATCACTTTGGACCCGGATGCGAGCGGTGTTGATGATTATCGCGAGATCATCTCTTTTCTTATCCGCTCGCGTATCTTCCACGCTATTACTACAAATCTGCCCATCTCTTTACCAAACATAGAAGATTTCTGCCAGACTGTTGAGTATGATTGCAGAGTTGAGCCCCCAGTTATGCGTGCAACGGTTAACAATCAGGTAGTGCAGTTCTCGTCAGAACAGATACGGGTTGCTCTGCAGTTTGGAGATGAAATGAGAGATGATCCTACAGACTTCTTGGCTCCATTCTGAAATGGTGCGTTTTTAAGAATGTGCTATTCTGGTCCATTGGGGGATACTCAGAGACGCAAGGGGTTTCTGTTAGATCAATGGCGCTTTCTCATGTACGTGATGATCGTGTGCATGTCGGGCAGAAAGGCTGGTACGGATGGAATGGGTGCGACGATGCAGTCGGCGATGACAGCACTGACTTACAACAAGCGTTATAGCTTTAGTCAGATGGTGTTCTATGAGATAGACCGTCAAAGACGAGCGGTGGCGCGTGAGAGATTCTTGATGTATCCAAGATTCCTTCAAATGATCTTGAATCACGTGGCTCCCACGTTACCTCAGCGCCATCCGATTCAATATGTGGAGAGTGTCAGCAAGAGGATCTTCGCCCAATGTAGATCGTCAAGTGCCAGAAGTAAACCAGAGCTCCGTCTTCGACATACTCCGTTATTTGGGTACTTGATCAACCCGGAGTATGTTGCAGCTCGTGGGGACGAGTTTCGGGATCCGGCACCGCAACAGGCTGGAGCACCTCAACCACCACCTGAGGTACAGCAATCTCCGCCTGCTGCTCCTGTTGGGGCACCGGAGGAACACGTCGACCTTGAAGCTGCTTTCGGTGGTCAAGGATTTTTCGATATGGAACGTGTTGATCCAGAGGAAGAGGTACAGGTTTCGGCTGCACAGGTTTCAAGTGTGGATGTGTCGATGGCAGCTACGACTGTGGCTGATTCTGAAAGAACTGATTCTGATTCCTCAGATGATGATGTGACTGAAGCAAGACAGATTCTGATTACTCAAGAAAGAATTCATGGGAAGAGAAAGAGAGACACAGATGATAGTGAATCAGATTTTGAGGAGGATTTACAACGGTTGGTTCGTCAAGCGAGAAGGGCAAGAATGGGTGAAGGATCCGGAGCTGGTGAGAGCTCGAGGGTGGTTCGTTTTTCTCCACCCGCACTGTCTGGTATGACTATGGTCCCTACATCATTGACAGTTACAGGGCCGATCACCTCGGGTGTTCCCGTGTTGACTACCTCATCCTCCTTTGGCATACCACCCACTACATTTCAACTCCCGGCTCCAGAGATTGTGTCCTTGCCCCCTCCAACTCTTACTCCATCTGAGGTCGTTGCAAGTTTTGTTAAGTCGACGGTTGTTGCCGCTGCAGGGTTGTCTGTTACGATACCACCTGCGGTTACGTTTCCATCTGTTTCTGATGTGCCGGTTACCTTGGGAATCCCTCCTCCGTACGCTCAAGACATTTCACATATGAGGTTTGATTTCGATGCAACCCTATCCGACTCGGAAAGAATAGCAGCTCTTGAAAGGGTCGTGGCAAAACAGTCAAGAGTAAATCTGATCCAGACCCACGCTATTCAGCGCTCGTTGCAGAGAATCAAATTCAGTCGTCCCTCCTGATTGAGCATGGTAATATTTTTGATGCCTTGAAACAGTTCTTGGCATCTCAGGGGGAGACGAGCTGTAAGGGTGACGAGCTGAAGACGAAGAAGAGAAACGATCGAGATGATGATCCCAATGCATCGAAAGATGCAGGTGGAGAGTTGCCAAGAACTGAACAAGCTCTTGGGACTTCCACAACTCAGGGGGAGTCAACTGGTGCAACTGGCGGATCGAGGGGTGATGACGTGGTGGTAGTGGATGCTGAGGAGGTGTTGAATGATGATGTTACAGGTGATGACGACGTGTTACCATTTGAGGATATTGAGAAGATTGGGGCTGGTATTGTGATTGACAGTGAGGTTGAAGAAGGAGAGATTGTGGAGGATAACATTGAGCATGAAATTCCCGAAGTTGAAAAGTCAGATTTGGGTCAAGATACGGAATGTGATGAGACTGAATGGAAAGAAGGCTACGCTCAGTGGTTCATAAAGACTAAGAAACCGGCGGTCCCTACCATGTTCAAGAAAAGTTACAACATCAAAGGGTATGATGAATCTAAAAAGGGGATTATTTGCTGGTTATATGATGAGCAGTTGAGGCTCTTTGTGATTAAACGTTATGATGGGGTTCAGTATTTCATGAGACTGTTGAGGTCGTTGAATACTTTGCCTGAGTGTGAAGTGAAGGACTTAGCCAAGTTGGGGTTGATAAACAGGAGTGATGATAACATGGCTAGGATTATTGGAAAGATAGTCTGGAAAGAAAGCATAAAGGAGGAAAAGTTCGTGCTGTTGAAACTGCAGAAAGGAAAGCTCGTTGAGGATAAAGACAGAGGAATGAGAGCTGATGGCAAGCCTTGGATGATAATGAAGTATAAGCCGATCCGGTGCTTAAAAGAAGTGCCGATGAAACAAATGCCCAAGGATGTGCTAAAGGATCTGAAATGGTGGTACGTTGATAATGAAACGGCTGAGGCAGTGATGGAGGATGAAGATGAACAAGAGTTGCTGAGAGTGTGTGATCCTATGCACTTAGTGAATTTGTCTCAAGCAGACTTGCAGGTGCTGAACGAGAAAAATATATTTTACATTCCTGCTTGGAAAGAAGAAGCCAAGAAATACCAAAGAGTAGTTTCAGTTTGTGTACGAGAAGGCGTTCATGCTTGAAGACGGGAGATACGAGAGTTTTAGGATTACGAGACACGTGATTGAAGATGAGATATGAAGCTACTGCCAAGGGGGTGTCTGTTGGTACATGATGTCAGTAGTTCAGTATCTAGTGTCTGTAATTGTGTTAGTTGGTTTTGTTATGTGTTAGTTAATGTGTTTCACAAGTTCGCCCATCATATGCGAATTTGTGGTTTAAGCGAAGTTAGTGACAACTTCGCCTAGCATGTTAGGCGAAGTTGTCGAAGTGTATTTAAGTTAGGCTACGGGTTCTTTTGTATTAACGATTCCAGTACGTGTAATTGGTGATTGAGAAATAACGTGTTATTAGTTGCAATACAACGTGTCTTTTGCGTATTGTAACGTGTGTTTGCTTGTGTTTAACGTATATCACTTCTACGCTCGTGTCGTCTTACGTAGGGATTCTGCACCTACGTAGAACGAGATATTTCCGTGTAGATCCGGCTAGGAACCTACATTAATACCATATTCTTGTTTCTCCTCAGCTGAAGTGTTTTCTTCAACTCCAGGCTTACCGGCAGCACTAACCGTAACAGCACCAGTAGCAGCAGCAGCCACAACAGCAGTCTCATCAAGTCTCTTCCCGGCAGCACTAACTGTCACAGCAGCAATATCAGCAACATCAGTCTCATCAAGTCCCTTCCCGGCAGCACTAACGGTCACAGCAAGAGCAACAGCAGCCACATCAATCCTTTTCCCGTCAACACTAAACGTCACAGTAGCAGCAGCAACCTCAGTTGCATCTTCTTCTAAGGGAGGACCATTATTCTCCAAGTATTTTTTCCATCTTATTAAGAGTAGTTGTTGTTATGTAGTTGACTGCAGGCGTTGTGACGGGAGTCCCAAATGGACCATATTTTTTCTGGTATTCATGCGTGTAAAGCATCACAAGGAAGGTGATTGGACCGTTGTATTGAACGTTGATACCTCTCCATTCTCCTTTGTCGTTTTCATGTTTTCAATAACATAGCTGCACCAGTCCATATTTGGAATATCCGAGGTTTTATCAATGGCGGCGATGAATCGTTGATTGACTGTTGTTGATTTTGTCACAAATCCTATAAAGGTGTTGACCAACACAAGGAAATTAATCTTAAACAGTTCACCAACTCCTTGATCAGCGGCCAGTTTGTCTTTCACATGCTTTAAACTTATTCTTGCATTTGTCGGGAATTGATTTTTGAACAAATCTGTAGTAACATCTTCCCCCAATCTTGGTTTACTCTTGCCTAAAACAGGAATCTTACCCATTGGTATCCCCAACACTTCATGTACTTTTTGTGGTGTTATCTTAATAACACCGCTCCCAATGTTCAATTCATTGAAACGGTTATTATAGTTCATGAGCAACCAATATCCCAAAGTTGTTGGAGTTTGGGTTACTTGAAGTCTTAACGTTGACCCGAAACCCATTTCTTCTACACAAGTTTTTTGGGCAATGGTCATTGCCTTCACTGCATCAACAATATTAATAGGTGCACACCTATTCATCAACCTTTTGTCTACAAATTCAGCAAAAGGTTGTCCCCTCTCGGCTGGCTTCTTTTCTTTAATGGCTCTCTTTTTCGGATGCTGAAAGTCCGGGCCAGAGGTGCTGTGTTCCACCTGTTTCCGCTTTGATAACAACCTGTCGATTTTTGTGTCAAGGTCTGAATCAGAGTCTGCTTCCACAACATGTTTTGTTTTCCCCACCGGAGCAACTTTTTGAGTCTTCCTTTTATCAGTCTTGTTTTATTCTTTAATGGCTCTCTTTTTCGGACGCTAAAAGTCCGGGCCAGAGGTGCTATGTTCCACCTATTTCCACTTTGACAACAACCTGTCGATTTTTTTGTCAAGGTCTGAATCAGAGTCTGCTTCCACAACATGTTTTTTTTTCCCCGCCGGGGAAACTTTTTTAGTCTTCCTTTTATCAGTCTTGTCTTTTTCGACAAATGAATCACATACATACAATAAAACACAGGGGTAGGGGATAACAACACGAATCACAAGAAAACAGAAAACTCTTATAAAACATCACAATGATAAATTCTCATACCAAAGCCATAACACGCTAATCATACACATATAACATGCTTTAATATTATACATAGATTTAAAAAAACAAGGATATGTATTACAATAACAACACGCTTATCAAACGCATTAATACATAAGAAGATTCAAACAAATGCTTACATTTTGAAGATTAAGTAAACCTAAAACGCTAAAAAAATCATAAAGTAACACCTGTTCCATCTTCATTCTGAGACCTATCGTGCTTTTGCGTCGTCCTTGGTTCCTTTCCAGAAGTAGATGAGTTAGGGTTCTTCATTTTGGTTCCGTTCCAGAATTATTAAACCACTCGAGCTTGTGCTTGTGCTTTTGCTTCACAGTAGAAACGAATAGTCGACGGTTTTTATGAATAATGACTTACGAGGTTGAATTTTGGGAATACTTATCGTTGTTCCAGAAGTAGATGAGTGACTTACGAGGGTAATTATTTGACCCTTTTAAAAGAAGGCGCGTGCTTTTAAATTTTAATCGTACGGTTAGTATTTCATAGTATCAATATATATATATATATATATATATATATATATATATAATATTAGTGGGTGGTGGTGGGTTCAGGTGGTCATGATGGTGGTGAACTGTGGCGGAGGTGCGGTGGTTCGTGGTGGCGGATGTTTGGTGGTGGGTGGTGGTGGAGGAGTTCGGTGGTGGTGGGTGGGTGGTGGTGGTTAGTGGCTGGTGGTGGTGGATGGGTATAGATAAATGTATATATATTTATATATAATATTAGTGGGTGGTGGTGGTGTGGTGGGTGGTTGTGGAGTGTGGTTAGTGGTTGGTGCTGGGGGTCGTTGTGGCGAATGTGGGCGAGGGATAGTGGTAGTAGGTGGTGTGTAGTATGATTGCGGATATGTAATACATGAGACAATGACGGTGCTATCCCGTATGATGACCATGATGATTGGCCAATTATGACGAGACGATGCTAATATAACTACCTGGGTTGGTGGTGGTTATCATCTTGATGCTGCTAACTTATATATACGGTTTGCTTACACCAACCCATACGATGGCGACTGTAGCTCGTATGACGAGCATGACGTCTATGATTATGATCACACATATATATGATGATGACCAATTATATGTACCTATATGACAATACACCACACAGGCGCGCGCGCACACACACATACACACACATATATATATGTTGTTGATGGATGATGGTGACACCGATGTTTAATGACATGTAACCCGTATGATCGACGATGACCATGATAACATATACGATGGTCATACTTATGGTATCATGTACGACTGATGATGTCGTTTGATGACGAAAACAATTCATAAGATGGTGCCGACAGTGATCGCTAATATTGGGCATTTTGTTTACGATAACCCATACGATGCTGACTACATCCCGTACATGGCAATCGGATAATGATGATGATGCTGATGATGATGATGGAGATGTGTGACGATGATGACGACACTGATAGCGAGATAAATGTTACCCGTATGATCAACGCCGACTACGATAGCATATACAATGACCACGTTGATTACCCGCACGTCTGATGATGATGCCGTTTCATGGTGATGGTGATCGATGATTATGATGATGATAACCACTATAATACATGATAACGATGATAACTTTATGATGTTGATCATCATCATAACACATATGGTGATGATGATAACCTAGAAGATGATAATGATACAAAACTACATATGATAATGATAACACTAGAATGTTATGAGCCTCTCTATTACGAAGTTGTAAATCTTATCCAGAAAATCTTACTAACGGTTAAGATAATACTTCAATAATGGATAAAATTTTAAATTTATTTAAAAAATACGATTTATTAAACGAACTCAACTTTTAACGAAATTTAATACCGGAATGTTAGTAAAAAAAATCTAAAAGTAAATGTTTTTATACTATTTTTAAAAATTTATAAAACTAAAACCAAAATATATACATAATTAAATGTGTAGAAATAAATAAAACCAAAATTCAAAACCCTTTTAACTTCAAAACCCTAAATCGACTTCTACTTCGCTTTACTGTAATTCGTAGACATCGCTTATCCTGGTAAGAACATAAAAATGTCACGTCTCAATAATGGAGTTAAGTTCCTGGTAGATATCGACATCGATTCCATGAGTAGGATGGTATGTTAATGTTATCTGGTTAATTTTTTTTATGAAACATTTTTACAGTTTTGCAACATATACATTCTATGAACATTTTTACTTATAGCTCATTCCTAAAGCTGTTCAACCAATGTTTGCTGACATGAAATCGAATATTGACTGTTGTTTGATTTATGATCAAAGTGGTAGAACGTTTTCTGTTGTTATAATCAAAGTACTTGATGACTTTTATTTTGGAACCGGTTGGACTGAATTAATCAGAGAATGTTGTATAGAAGCTGGAACATATGTTGTTTTTGAGCTTAAATCAAGATCTATGTTGAATTTGTTTACTTTCAAGAGAAACGTAAATGATCAATCCGGTACTATGATATGTATTCCAGTCAGAAGCCGACACGTCCATTACTTGGTAAGTTTTAATTTCTGTTTTTAATGATTGTTTCCAAATTCAAATGTCTTTTAATTAAAATGTTTAATAGGATTTCACTGAGTGGTACGTGATTCCAGAATTTGGTGACAATTACATGAATTCGCTTTTCGAGCTTATCGCTCCAGATAAATATATGTTTAAAGTTTCATGTTCTTGGGATGGAATGGGTTGTAGGCTAGAGGATGGATGGATTGAGGTTTTTAAACAAACCAACTTGAAAAGTGGTTCGTTTGTTGTGTTTGAAATCTTATCAGATAAGACATTTCATATTAATGTCTTTCATAAAGATGGCATAGAATTTATCCTTCCGGGTCCAAATCAGCTGTTTCTCAACTATCAATTAAGCAATCAAGGTAGTTCCTCCCAAAACCCATTCATCGTGATGAGTAAGATGATTACTCTAAAATCGTTTTCCACATGAACGTCACCACGAAATTGGTAAATTGAATTTTTAAATTTCTTTTTTATTTACAAGTATATTTGAAATTTGCTTTTCACAGCGTCTTCCGCGTCACATTGCCACCAAGATTGATGCCTATGATGGAATGCCAATCACTTTGGTCAATCCCAAAGGTCGTAAAAGAAAAATGAGACTTCATGGTGAACTGTCGGACCTGAAATTCAGATATTGGTTACCAAAATGGAAAAATTTCAAGGTGGAAAACGAAATACAGATTGGTGATAAGTGCAGATTTGAATATGACTTCAATGAAGCTACTTTGTTAGTTTCAAAAGTTGATTAGTGATTTGGTGATGTTTGGAACATTTGGGAAATATTTGGTGATGTGTTTGGTGAATATTGGAACATTTGTGATTTGGTTGGTTATTTGTATATGTATGGTTGTATTGATACACTTTTTAGTTTATTGTGTTGAATGTTGGTTGGTTAGATTTTAAATGCTTTAATTTTGTAGTTTCTTGTATCATCTATATTGTTATTCACTCTTATTTTGTTTCATGGAATGTATTGTAATGGTGCCTTCTGTATGAAAACTTTTAATGAATGGTAATTATGGTTAAATCTAAAAATAAAACAAAAAACACTTTGTTAAAAAACACTATTACGCTTGTAACACGCTAATGTACATAAACAAGTATAAATATCCTAACACGCAATACACGCTTATCCAACCATCTTCTGGAAAAGTGCCTATTTTCAGCCACAAGTTCTCTTCCAATAATATATTGGTTCTTAATTAAAATGGAGGCAAAACTCAAAAAGCTTTAAAATATTGGCTCCAAATATTCAGAAAATCCAAATTACATTTAACACTCCAAAAATCAAATTACACTCCAAATTATTAAAAATTTTCCACTCCACAAATTAATCAGATGACACAATCGAAGAAGAACAATCGAAGATGAAGCATATATATGAAACAATAGAAGAAGAACATGTTTTATACTCCGATGAGGAAGCCAACGACCACGAAGACGCTCAATCAGACGACACTGAAGCCAACGACGAAGACGGTCAAGCAGACGTTGATATAGGGACGATGGTTATCGAACACGTCAACAGTTTGGAGGCTATCGAACCCATCAACAGTTTGCTACTACGAAAAAACCTACAAGGGGGTTGACGAGGTTACCTAAGTTGCGTACCCAATATGCAAACTCTGGTGGTGTCATACTAGCAGTGGAGTTTGATAATCTGGGTAGGTTCACTGGCCAAAACAGATCAAAGTTTACAAGTTTTTTAGGGGATGTTGTAAGGGAAATAGTTGGCTTGAGACATTTAAATTGAAGGGAGGTCACAAAAGAGCTTAGAGATAAACTGTGGGAACAAATAACGGTTATTCTTTATTTTTATTTGTGCATTTTATATTTTGAGATGTAATTTACCTTTATTGTATTATATTATGCAGAAATATTTTGAGATTGAGGCGTGTCGCAGCCCTTCTGTGATGAATCGGCTCGGACACCTTATTCGGGATTTCAGAAGAAAAATGTATGCCAAATACATTATGTCGAACATCGGTAAACCTCTGAAGCTGAAGGCGATACCCAAGGGATACAGGACGATGATCAGGAAAGAAGACTGGGATCGCTTCGTTGAGTACACACAATCAGAGAAGTTTCAGGTATAAATCCTCTACTCTGCAAACGTAGATTGATCGACTATATATGGTTTATGTTTTTTGTTTAAATATAATGAAATGATTATAATGTGTGGTTGAAGAAAAAATCGGCTTCATCAAAGGGAGCTCGAGCAAAGAATGTTTTTGATCATCACATGGGACGAGGGGGTTATACCTACCTTCGAGAGAAACTGGTAATCACCGACAGCTGCTTTCTCTCTAGTTCAATGATTTGTTGGTTATGTGTCTAACACATGACCGTCAGCTGCTTTCTCTTGAATATTTTACAAGGTTAAAAAGAAGGAAATTGAACCAGATGAGATCCCCGGCCGTGCATTAATGTGGATGAAAGGAAGGGAGGACAAAGATGGTGCATACAAGAATATGTTGTCGAAGGCGTGGCAACCAAATTAGTATGTTTTAGTATTAAACTTTTAAATCATGTTAAAGTCAATTCATTACCTTATATTGGTGTCAAAAAAACTTGAGTATGATAACTTGTCTCAACACTTGATGTGGATACATAAGCGTGTTACAAGTGTATTACAATATTTGTTTTCTTGCAGGCTCAGCATGAGGAGCAGATCGCCTCCGGAGCCCTGGCACTTGAACCGTGCACAGATGCCGTCACCTTAGTGCTCGGCAAAGAGAAAGGTGGGTTTTTAAAAGGGATTGGGTACGGATTGACAACAGGTAAATATTGGGGTGTGAGTCGGGTAAAAGACTCGTTTAAGCAACGGATTGCCTAAATTGAGTATGAGGCGGTGCAGAGAGATGAAGTGGTGAACAGGTTGACGACTCTACTTGAATCCACGAATGCTATGCTAGCAACCCGTGAGAAGGAACAACTAGCATTTGAGGCCAGGTTCAGACATCTCGAAGGATTGTTGCCGCAAATGTCGGCAAGTCAAGTAAGTGACGTATGCTACATATTAATTAATGCATTCGACGTACATAATTGGCACTGTTTTTGTCACAATTCGTAGGTAAATCCTGTTCCCAACCAGGTTGGTTCTAACCAAAGTACTAGTGTTGTGGCGCAAAAGAAAATACCAGCACCAGTAAGTATCTGACAGTTTCTTTGTTTTTTACAACTTTCCATGTCATTTTTCATTTTCCATAACCTAATAAATTGATTTGTAGGCCAGTTCTGTGGGAAACATCTTAACCTCAGGTGAGGCTGTGCAACAAGAATCCGCTTCTCAGGTAAGCATTTGACAGTTTGAATGATTTGTTTTAATAATTAACTGTCCATGTGAGTGTGCTGATTTTGCATAAGTTAATTGTAGCCCAAGTATGCGGATAAAATAGTTGTCGAAACGGTACCCGCTCCCCATATCGCGACTTCAGTAAGTATTTGACAATTTCAGTACTTTTTATAATTCGTTTCCAATGTGAGTGTGCTCGTTTTCTATTACCAAATTGCAGGCCAAGTCTGTGGAAAAAAGTGTTGACCAAACGGTAACCGCTCCCCATATCGCGACATCAGTAAGTATTTGACAATTTCAGTACTTTTTATAATTCGTTTCCAAACGGTAGTCGATCCACATAGCGCGACATCAGTAAGTATTTGACGGTTTCAGTTTTTATATTTTATAACCTAATAAGTCTAACAATTCAAATTTCTGTTATATTACAATGAAGCCTGTAGAGAACAATGTTGACCAAGCATGAACACAACTACAACACACTCCGGATAGTAACGGCTCGAAAAAACCATCAGTAAGTATTTGGCAATTTCAGTTTTTCCTTTAATTGTTGATTGATTCATTGAATGGTTTTTAGGTAAAACGGAGAAGCCGTAAAAGAAAACTTGATGTATCTACGGATGAAGCATCACCACCTGCTGAAATAAAGGTATGTACTGCGCGAAACATTGTTAATTTCCCACCAACATGGGTATGTACTTATATATTGACTTCAACTAAGCCATTCTAATTTCACATGCTGGTTTATAGGTATATGAGTGTCGTTTGTGTGTGCATGACAAGTTTAACAAGGTGGCAAAGGGTAAAGTTTATTGGTCACCGGTTCCACAACAGTTTCATGGAAAAGAAATCCCGGAGGGTTGCTATAAAGTTAGTATTGATGGAGCCATAAAGGAACAAGCAATTATTCCATGTGAGGCAGGTGAAATTACGACTGTTGGCAACGCAATTGGTACTTTTGTTTCTTGGCCATAACACCTAATCGTATGTGACCAGGAGGTTTGTTCCCTTTTAACTTAACCGAACAAATATCTATGTTCTTTTTCATTTAGTTCAAAAAATGAACACTTGTGTTCGTTTATGTTCGTTTGTTTATAATCTAAACTAACGTAATTGAACAAAGATAAACGAATATAAACGAACTTCCCGCCGAAAGGTTCACGAACAGTTAAGCGAACGTTCAGTATGTATGTATGCATACCATTTTGTTCTTTTCAATTACAAAATACGACATTAATTATACATATTTGTTTTTCATATTCTGTTGTTCCAGCTACCACCACTCCCATCCTCAAAAGAACCAGACAGAGCTGGAAAGAAGGCAAAGGCAAGGTACACAACGATAGACCGGGTGACCAAACAGAAGACAAGGAGCAGTGCCAAGAAAACCGACGCCTTAGCTAGAATATAGGTAGTCGTTATTTTTGTATTTTGTAAGATATTTTGCATATACATTTGCTTAAGTGAATATTATTGTTAATATAATTTGTTTCTAGTTTTATTTTGTCATGCTTGCTTATAGCTTTTTATATTACTGCACAAAAAATAAAACTAATTATATATTGTCTAATTACACACAATTTGGCCACATAGAACACATTAAATAGGTGTGGCCAAAAGTATGATAATAGCCACACTTTATATTACAAAAGCATTATGTGTGACAAACGGTAAAGACAATGGCCACACCACAAACTACAAAAGAGTGTTTGAGTGGCAACTTCACATTTTTAGCCACATTGACAACAACCTCCAGTGACTATATGATATTTTTAGCCACACAGTACCTCACTATGTGTGATGAAAAGTTTGACAATAGCCACACTTTAAATTAGGAAAAGCATTATGCGTGTGACAAACGGTAAGACAATGGCCACACCACAATCTACAAAAGAGTGTTTGAGTGGCAACTTCACATTTTTAGCCACATTGATAACAACCTTCAGTGTCTATATGATATTATTAGCCACACAATACCTCACTATGAGTGACGAAAAGTTAGACAATAGCCACACTTTAAATTAGGAAAAACATTATGTGTGTGACGAACGGTAAGACAATGGCCACACCACAAACTACAAAAGAGTGTTTGAGTGGCAACTTCACATTTTTAGCCACATTGACAACAACCTTCAGTGTCTATATGATATTATTAGCCACACAATACCTCACTATGAGTGACGAAAAGTTAGACAATAGCCACACTTTAAATTAGGAAAAACATTATATGTGATAAACGGTAAGACAATGGCCACACCACAAACTACAAAAGAGTTTTTGACTAGAAAGTTCACATTTTTAGCCACATTGACAACAGCCTCCAGTGTCTATATGATATTTTTAGCCACACAGTAACTCACTATGTGTGACGAAAAGTTTGACAATAGCCACACTTTAAATTAGGAAAAGCATTATGTGTGACAAACGGTAAGACAATGGCCAAACCACAAACTACAAAAGAGTTTTTGACTAGCAAGTTCACATTTTTAGCAACATTTACAATAACCTCCAGTGTCTATAAGATATGATTAGCCACACAGTACTTTACTATGTGTGACGAAAAGTTTTACAATAGCCACGCTTTATATTAGGAAAAACATTTTGTGTGACAAAAGGTAAGACAATGGCCACACTATAATCTACACAAGAGTTTTTGAGTGGCAAGTAAACATATTTAGCCACTTTTAATGTAACATCTAGTGTCTATATCATATAATTAGCCACGCTATTATTAAATTTAAGTGGAAATTTCTTTGCTATATTCACACGGTATAGGTCACAATGTAAGCTTAACACAACCCTATTGGCCACTTTAATATAAAATTCATATGGCAGAAACATAAATCATGTGGCTATATAGATGCAATGGTCACTCTTAGTAAACTGACATGTGGCCATTTCTACCATTTAGCCACACTTATTAGAGAGGCTTCTTGATGGCCAGCAACTAATGTCTGCACTCTTTAGCCACACTTATTACGACATAAGGCCACTAAAAACTCTGTGTGGCCATATCATACTCACGGTGTCGCGACCTTTGGCCACATATGTCCTGAACCAAATGTGTGTGGCTAAAGGCCTACGGCCACACTTTTTTCGTGTGGCCGAAGGTAAATTTTCACGTAGTGTTAATTATAAAAGATATACACGATTTAATGAATTAAGATTTTAATGTGAATTGAGTTAGGTTTGGTATTAGAATATTTATTAATTGATCGATGGGTTTCTACAATAATTATTATTGCCAAAATTAATATTATCGTTTGTCATATATTTATAAGATGATTGACTATTATTATTTAAAAAATGCTATTGATTATTCTTGATAAAAATATAATATCCATTTACTTAAATAATTTTGAAGAATTAAAATATAAAATAAATAAATATACAAATTAAGTAAAATAATTTGATTAGATACAATCTAAGATATAATATTTGAATAATTAAGTATAAATATATCCTTTAAATAAATAATTATAACACAAACGCATATTTTGAAACCTTTAACGAAAATTTAATGATATAAATATAGATGACACGTAAACATGTTCGTTATATTGTAAGTCCCGAATCTAGATCACTACAATATGATATCAACTCAGACACGCTGTTAGTGCGGAATCCTAACAACGTGATGATTCAAGAACGATGTAGAGAAATAATATAAATATGATAAACATAATAATACTCCAAATGCACACGATTATATTAATAAATCGTCTGGTACATGAGATTACATAAATCAGTATTGCTCTCTTGATGGTGGCTATGAAAGTGTTCAATAACTTCTCTAGTTCTGCTTACCAACTGCTAACCCTAAAATGATTAAACATGCTTTATATAGTTAGCATTTACAAGAGGCCGAAAAGCCAAGCCCATATAAGCCTAAACTAGCCTGGATTTCGGTGTTACCAGACAAACCGAAATCCATAGGGATTTCGGTATTACACCATAATGCAATTCTTCAACTCGTCCTCGTTTATTTCACTTTAGTCTTGATCATGTCATGGCCTTTTGATATGCGTCAGTCTAACCAAATCGTGACCCAACACTAGGAGTACAGTATTATAGAAAGTTGTATTTTGAAAAGATAGATGTTATTGCATATATATAATCACTTGAAATGAACACTACGTGTAAAATGGCTTTTAGCCACACATGTGGTCTAGGTGATTTGTCAAACTTCAGTCTAAATGTGTGGCTAAAGGTCTCTTTGCCACACATTTGTTATTCGCGTGACTAAAAACACACCTGTTAGAACTTAAAACACACATGTTAGAACCTTTAGCCACATATGTTAGATTCATGTGACAAAAAAACACACCTGCTAGAACCTTTAGCCTCACTTATTCAATTCGTGTGACAAAAAACACAGTTGTTCGAAACCTTTAGCCACACTTTAACAAAAAAAAATGTGACAGTTACTAGCCAAACTTAGAAAAGTGTGGCCGATGTGATATACGGCCACAATAGGTTTCAATGATGTGGATAAATGCTAATACATATTGTCACACTTACGGGTCAATTTGACCATATAACATTGTTTGCTAGCCACATATATGCTTTTATGTTTGATTTAAAGCTAACGATGAAACTAAAACAAAACGTGTGACTATTAACATTTAATGTTCACACTTTAATTATTTCATATGTGGCTAAAAAATAATATATATGGTCACGCTTACGTGTTTATGTGACCATAAAGCTTTATTTGATAGTCGCTTATAATATTTGATGTGTGGCTAAAAGCTAATAGTGACAGCAAAACAACAAATGTGACTATTATTAGTTAATGACCCCAATTTATGCTTCATTTGACCATCACCTTCACCTCATCCCAGTTACAAACCTAATCCATAAACATCGATTGAATCTCATTACTCTTCTTCATCACTTTGCTTCTTGCTCCAAACTTCATCAACCATCCTGCGATCAAATCTAACGGGGTTTTTAACATGATTAATTAGAACCCTTGAGATGTCATAAACATGTTAAGGTTTGAGTTTTGTTGAGAACTGTTGGCTGACAGATTCGTTCTCGTTTATTGATTGGTCTATAACTCGATGTTAAACATTGATTATTGATCGTTCTTGATTTTAGGATATAGTATTCTGAGTCTAGTTTCCAGAAAGGTAAATTTTGTAGTTTTTGGATAAGGGTTGAATACCTTTTATGATTTTACAAAAAACATATGTCAAAGCTGATTCGGGGAGATATATTCTGGTCCATTTTTCGGACACCATAACTCCCTAATGACAAACCCAAACGGGTTGCTTCCACTTCTGGAACTTAGTATTATGAGTTTATAAGATAACCCAATTGGTCTTACACAATTTTGTTTGATGGGTTGATATAACCATTAAGCTATTCTTTGTTGGGCAATCTGCTGAACTGTTAGTACTTATCTGTAATGGTTCAATTATTGTACGTTTTCTATGCATGAGAAAAATATAATAAAAATTGTTAGAGAAACCTGATTCATATATTCTAATTTGTTAAATTTTGTAGAATTT
Source organism: Bidens hawaiensis (assembly GCF_021521415.1). Taxonomy (NCBI): domain Eukaryota; kingdom Viridiplantae; phylum Streptophyta; class Magnoliopsida; order Asterales; family Asteraceae; genus Bidens; species Bidens hawaiensis. The sequence goes on from NW_027496123.1 coordinate 100,460, forward strand.
ATCCTTAATCTTTTCTTTGTGAATAAAATCAGTTTGTACATGCCAGAATCTGTCTCGTGAACTGAATGATCATATGTTAAGTTGTATGATGAATATTTGGTTGCTTTGCCATGATATGATGTGTGAATACATGTTAGGAATTTTCGTACTGTTGACATTACTTATAATCACCAACAATTTGTCGAGTCAAGTTTGTGTTTGTGTCTGAGTTCATATGTGGGTCTTAGAGTAATGTGTTGTTGAATATACTCTCATAACTGCTGCTTTTTTATTGCTGAATTGTTGCAAAACTAGCCAAAACGCGTTGAAACGATCTGTTAAGTGCTTAAACGAGCCGCTAATTGCTGAAACAGACTGAAAAATCGCCGAAACGAGCTATTTAACATGCTGTTTGCTGTAAAAACTAGTTGTTAAGTGCTTAAACGAACTTAAAACTCGCTGAAACGAGTTGTCATTGTTAATAAAAAACAAAACGACCCGAAACTCGTTTTGACCCGTTTCGACCGTGACCTATTTTGATCCGGACACGTTACGATCCGAACCTTTTGACCCTGACCCGAACCTTTTGACCCTGACCCGTTCCGACCCGAACCATAACAACCCTTTTATTAATTGACCCGTTCTGACCCTAACCCATTCCGACCCATAGCCCGTTTCGACCCAACCCAACCCATTTTCCACCTCTATGTTTAATGTATATCGTCGGGTTAGGCGAGTTGTACCTCTTAAGACACAATTTAAAATTATATGCATAATGGGCCATTAGAGATTTCAAGGCCCAATATGGTCCATTAGGACATGTATGACTTGTTTTTGTCTATTATGGTCTAATATGACTCCCTATAACACGTAACACGATATAACCCTTAAATATCTAATGTTACATATCACATGCCATAATAGGCCACTAAGAGTTTTCAAGCCTTAATATGGCCAATTAGAGCGACTTTGACATGAAAAAGGCTATAATGGCCAATAACACCAACAAGGCCCAATAAGACCTGTTGATGAAAGTATCAGATGTTATCGGCCATTAACATCTAACTATGAATAATGACATTCTTATACAACATTCTTAGAGCAACTATGATGTGATAAAGGCTATAATGGGCTACAAACACTAGTTAAGGTCCAATAAGGCCCATTGATGAAAGTATGACATATTATTGGGCGTTAACCAAACTATGACTCACTAAACTCATATTCAACCCTTTTAGAGTAAATACCATATGATAGAGACTACAATGGGTCACTAACAACAATCAAGGCCCAAGACAACCCATTAATGCAAAGTAGGACATGCTACTGGGCGTTAACACCAACTATGAGTCACTACACTCCTATACAACCTGTTAAATTAACTCTGACATGATAGAGATATACTGGGCCATTAACAACAATCAAGGCCCAATATGTTCCATCAATAAAAGTATTACATGTTATTGGGCGTTGACACATGCCTATGGTTCACTACACTCATATACAACCCCCTTGTAGCGACTAGGACATGATAGATGATATAATGGGCCACTAATACCAATCAACGTCATTTTATGAGACCAACTATGACTCACTACACTCCTTTACAACCTGTTAACGTAACTGTGACATGATAGAGACCATACTGGCCATTAACAACAATCAAGGCCCAATGTGGCCCATTAATAAATATATGTGTCACACCCCCATCTTAGGCCTGTGAGTGTGACTGACAGTTGGTACCACATTTATAAATAAATAAGAGTTACATATTAAAGGCGGAAGTCTTGAAAACATGTGGATTTAAAAGTTAATATTTACATTATACAAATTACTATACAAAAGTTCCGTTTAAGATTACTTGTTTTATATTTACAAAAGCACCATTCATTAGTAATTAAGTTTAACAAAAAGATCCGAGACATTAGATATCTTGAACTCTTCGTTCGTCTAGAACTAACTTTCATCACCTGCAAAAATGTAAATAAAATACGTCAGCAACGAATGTTGGTGAATAGGCTGACGCTAAAAATATTTTCTTTTCCTTTATTACCCCTCGATGGTTACGCAAGCGTCGGCCCATCTTGCCTTAGGAATAACAAAGTTATAATACCATTTATAAACTCAAGTCTCTACCTAAGTACCCCAGCAAACACCACATCGTTCAACTTAGTTAAGTACCGTTCGTATACACATGGTCGTGCTCCTCGCAGGAAAGCGTAGTACGACCAGGTGTGGTGCGATGCGCACACCACGTACTACTACACATGTAAGGATCCAGACAAACGTACACGACAGCCTGAGGGATAGGCTTTTACTTTTTTTTTATAAATGTTTTAGAGACACGTGGTCTCATGTAAAACTTTTTCATATAACACATTTGACTCCTTCTAAAACAAGTTGTAAAGTTTGGGGCGTATTCACCTTTTGATTTGAATCGGCTTCAACACCGTCCGAGGGTCTTTCCATTTGCTATCTCGCACCTATAGTACGAGTACCTTTTGTTAGTCGGATTTACAATCCAGCTTAAGACCTTTATTTTATAAGATAACCTATAGTTAATCTTTATTTTAAAACCCTACGTTTCTTCTTCTCTAAGAAACATATTTCTTTCTTTTCTTTATTATTTAAGAATACTAATTATTACCTAAATAATATCTATAACAAAGAATCATATATAATCTCACATAATATATATATGAATACTTATATTAATATTACTTTTTTTCTCTTTCTTTTCTTTGTTATATATTCTTTTATTTTATCGAGATATCGAGCATAACCTCGACTTAGGGTATTAAGCATTTTATAATATTTTATTATTATTTTATTCGACCATTATGCCTACCTTTGATGGCTTATAATAACCCTAGAAAGTTGAGCAGCACTTCAACGCCTTTTCCCTTTTTCAATTCTTTTTGATCAGCACCTCACTTCGGCACGCAAAACTAGGCACACCAATACTCCTCCATACATCGACACGCTTTACGATACAATCGTCGGTATCGCGACGCGACGTAGGCTCTCTGAGTCACCACGTAGACTAGCCACGTGGCGACATGTGGCAGGCGTTGTGACATGTGGCAACACATTGTGCCACCGGTTGCCACGTGGCATATGGGTCACGCTTTGTCAGAAGGGTTATCGCGATACGTGATGACCTTGACTCTAAGGCCGCCGCGTATCGCGATCAGCCCAAGAAGCAGATTTTTCATTATGAACCTTCAAGTTTGGAATTTGGCAGGTTTGGTCCATTGACTTTGGAAGCTTAACATTTTTGACTCGAAATTTTCGTGATGTTACATCCTCCCCACCTTGAAATAAATCTCGTCCTCGAGATTTGCTTTACGAGAATAAGTGGGGGTATTTCTTCTTCATTTCGGACTCAATTTCCCATGTATACTCAGGCCCTCTTCGTTAGTTCCATTTCACCTTCACGATTTATAATGTTATTCTTTTCAATTTATTTGTTTTCGAACCTTCTATTTTAATTGGACGCTCTACGAATTTTAAATTTTCATTTATTTCTACATCTTTTAGGGGCATAGATAGAGATTCGTAGGCTAAATATTTTCGCAGATTGGAGACGTGGAACACATCGTGCATCCCTTGCATTTCTTCGGGTAGTTGCAAATGTTATGCAACGGTCCCGAGTCGTTCGAGTACCTTAAATGGCCCTACGAATCGAGGGCTAAGTTTTCCTTTCTTCCCGTAGCGAACTACGCCTTTCCATGGCGAGACTTTTAATAGAACTTTGTCACAAACAATAAACTCTAACGGCTTACGACGGACGTCGGCGTAACTCTTTTGGCGGTCACGTGCCGTTTTAAGTCGTTCACGGATTTGAAGAACTTTGTCGGTGGTTTTGGACAATCTCGGGTCCAGATAATTGATTGTCTCCAGTTTCCGACCAGCACACGGGCGTTCTACAATTTATACCATATAACGCCTCGAATGGTGCGGCTTGATTACTTGTGTGATATCTATTGTTATACGAGAATTACATTAGGGGTAAGTGGTCGTCCCGACTTCCACCTAAGTCTATCACAAAAGCGCGGAGCATATCTTCCAATGTTCGAATCGTCCTTTCACTTTGCCCATCGGTTTGTGGATGATAGGCGGTGCTAAGGTTTAGCTTGGTGTCTAACGCTTTTTGGAAGCTATTCCAGAAGTGAGACGTAAAACGGTTGTCTCGGTCAGAGATTATAGATAGCGGTACTCCATGCAAAGCAACAATGTTGTTCACATAGATTCGTGCTAACCTATCCATTGAGTATGACTCATTTATGTGTATAAAATGTGCGGATTTTGTTAATCGATCCACAATAACCCATTTGGCATTATGTTGTCGAGTCGTCTTCGGGAGTTTTGTAATGAAATACATGGTTATTAACTCCCATTTCCAAATGGGAAGCTCGGGTTGTAGGAGCAATCCCGAAGGCTTTGGGTGTTCAGCCTTGACTCTTAAACATGTTAGACATTTCGTCACATGCGTAGCGATGTCCTTTTTCATCCCATTCCACCAGTAGTTCGATTTGAGATTTTGGTACATTTGTCACTACCGGGGTGCATCATGTACTTGGACTTATGGGCTTCGTTCATAATTTTCTCACGCAAGTCTCCAACGATTGGTACCCAAATCCGGTTTCTCATTCAAAGGATACCATTGTCACCTTTTTTTCGTCAACCTTGAACTCCCTTGTGGTTAAACCCATTACATGCTCACCCTTAACAAGTTTGTTCATGTTCTTTAGGTAGACATGACAAACCTTTCCGTGCCATAATTTGTTCTCATTTTCAGTGGCCTTTGATACAAAACAAGTACCTCCTCTTGAAATGGCATCCTTCATAATTAGTTCATATAGATTACCATTCCTAGGAGCCTTCATCATAATCTTGTTAGGAGGAAATGCAAATTCAGTTTTGAGGATGAAACAGTGTGAGTCATCAAATCTAACCTTATAACCTTTATCACGCATTTGAGAAATGCTCAAAAGGTTATATTTTAATCCTTCTAGATAGAACACATTATCAAAGGTAACTTTTCCATTAGTGAGTATTCCTTTACCCACAATTTTTCCTCCATTCTCATCACTCCCAAATGCAACTGGGCCTTCACATTTTTCTTCATAGTTCACAAGTAACCTCTTGTCACATGTCATGTGCCTGGAATGTCCATTGTCCATATACCATACTTCATTTATGGTGTGGACTGCCCCTTCACAAATCAAAGAGATTGATCAGTTTGGTAATGAAATGCAAGCTAAATCAACTTGCCAATCATCATTATTCTATTGCGAAGTAGATGCACCATTATTCCCAATATTCAAGTTTTGAAACATGTTTGAACGCGTTAATCTAACACAGATCTCAGATATGATATATATATATATATATATATATATATATATATATAATACATATATAATTAACTTTAATACGGATCTAGCTCATAACTACGCTTGATTGCATGTGGTATGTAATATATTAGTTGTATGTATATGTATAAGATTAATATGAAGCTTTGATGGTGTAACTGGACAGAGGTTCGTTACGATTAAATCGAAACTTAAATAAACAGTGGACTGAAACCACTATATATAGAAGATGGATGTAGTTCGTTACATATTCTGTAACGAACTAGCATCCACTTCGTTACATACATTAAAATATAAATAGCTTAATGAATCACCCCCTGATTCGTTAAACATCCTTAACGAATCAGGAGGTATATTAACTTAGCTCTAGTTCGTTAAACATCCTTAACGAACTAGCCTATGTTTTAACGAACTACAATAATAACTTAATACTTTATTACATAAATAAAATGACAAATACATAAACGATATATACAAAGACTCGAGACGCAAAACCGTGTACTAACAGACACCCCCTCGTCTTGAGCTCTTTTTCTTTACTTTACTTGAAACGCTTGGACTGCCAATCTCTGCAACTATGAATCCCGTTCCCATAACATACACGCACAACGTGTTAGAACTGTATAGCCAGATCATAGTCTTCATTGCGCTCGAACAATATCTTATTCTTGTGTAGCACATCGTTGTCGGTCTCGGTTAAGTTAACAAGCCACATTGGATCAATGATCTTGATTAGCTCGGACTTCAAACCTTTGCCCAGAACATTGACGGCCTCGCCAGTTCGGTTATCTTAATACCAGCGGTTGAAAGATAGATGTATGTGTTGATTCAGCATCTTCACTGGTACCCGCTTCATGGTCTATGGTGGCTTAACCTTGAGGATCAACTTTCTCCAACCTGTCCTGGGATCAATTTCATCTATACGTTTTCGGGTTGGAACATGAGGCTTAAGAAACTTAAATCCATGGTTGACTTCAAATAGCAGATGTTGATGGAACCAATCTGCTATTCAATCACCCCCACAATTGATAAATGGACGACACGCGAGGGTACGAACATCCCAACGCGGTAAAGTGAGAACATCCATTATCTTCTCATAATATTGAGCCCCCTTTTCCCATTTAACATTACATACTTTAAGATCGGAATCAAATAACCAAGAAATGATATCACCTTGAACCTTTAACACGGTCTTGAATGAAGTCATTTGGTTGGCTTTAGCACGAGCAACAACTTCATCCTTATGTTCCTGATCTACATACCTATAAGCCTCAATAATCTTACGAGTTTTCTTGCTTCGATACCCAAACCATCTTGCAATATCAGCATCAGTCGGGTTTTCAATCGAATTGAATCTCGTATAAACCACATTTTTACCCTTAGATACCTTATCCAGATTATCCTCAGCTACTTTAAACGTTTCCTCATTAAATATTGGAGCACCCTGATCAACATTGGTGTGTTGAAACAGGTCAGGATACTCCTCAGCTTAGACATCTTCAACCTCGATCTCCTCATCTTCATAAATAAAATCCGTATTCATTTGAATAGTCGGATCATTTAGAATCTCCTCATCGTTCATAACTTCCACATCCGGTTCTGCCTCTAACACGGGTCAACTCATCGTCATTCAAACCAAGCAGTAGTGAAATCTGCTCTCGTGTTAGAGACCTTTCAAAAAAATGACCAACCTCAATCTCATTTCTATTCACCATACTTCTGACCACCCCCGATCCATCAACAAAGATTACAGTGTCAGCTTCGATCATCTCAATCAGTTTAGCAGCTGTGTAATCTTGATAAACAATTATCTGCTTGTCTGAGTCACCAACTCCACTAGTACCAGCACCTGAAGATGAACCATGAGATTGTTTAGGCTCACCTCCTGCACCAGACTCGTTCGGATCTTCTTCATCATTCTTGATCTTTTTCAGTGCAACATCCTTGCACGTTAACTGCAAGATCAGATCCTCCTGTTCTTTGATCTTCACCCCCTGAGACTTACAATCTCACAAAGCTCTTTTGTTTCCTTTTGACAAAAAGATACATATCCCATCAGTCTTCGTTGATTCTCCATCATTAGTTCTTGAGTCATACGATCAGCAGACATTTGATTTTCGTATAAATGAAGTAGACTCAGAACCATATTCATCTGTTGATCATGTGTCATAGAAAGAACCGAAGCTAGGATAGGCTGAACGGGACCTTGAGGTCGGTTAAGCCTCAAAAATGAGAAATCCATTGGCTGTGGAGGCAACATAGTCGGTGTAGGAGAAACCACCGAGGTAGCAGTTGAAGGCCTTGGTATAGGAGATAAAAAGGTTTGAGGAATCATACCAAGCTTAGGATCGTAAGTAAGCGTAGTCGTTAATGTAAGATCCGGAGTGCTAGTAAGCGGCACCGCCGGGCGTTGAGGAGTGGATGACCTTGGAGGCTGAACTCCAAACGAGATGCCAGCACCAGCCGACACTCGACGCTTAGAAGAGCTTTCAGAAGCCAACTCTTTACCCTTTCTCTTTCGTTGAGCTGCAATTGTAGCAGCCAGCTCCGCTTTAACCACAGCTTGTTGTTCAAGAATAACTGCATCACAATCACCACCATTACCACCGTCACCACCATCATTACCACCATCATCACCATCGTTCCCACCTGGTCCCTCCTCACGCTCAGAATCTGAATCGTCAGGGATCCAGCGATCATTGTCAGGACATACATAATAATGATTCGCAATATGACCAATCAAACGTTTGGTTCTAGGTCTCTCCTTTCGATAGATCTTCATTCTTCGTACCGTATCAGCCGTCATGTGATCTAATTCCAACAGGTCCTCTACCTATGCTTGATCGATGACCAAATTTGGAATCAAGTCTTGAATAATTACCTGAAGGAACCATGGATACATTAATGACTTCTTCTTCTGAACCGTTTGCAGACACTGTTCTTTAAGATGATAAAAAATCATCTCTGAGAAGTTGAACGGCTTGTTAAGGACTAGTGCAACAAAAGCCGACTGCAACATGATACGACATTCATCAAACCCGCCTTTACGTCCTCCCAAGCAATGAATCAACACATGCAATAGATACTTGTAAGTAGGACACAACCCATTCTTGTTATACATAGACTCCCTGATGTCACCACCGTAAAATACACGACGAAATAGACTCTTGATCAACTTCTTTTCAAACTCACATGATTGTAAATATTGTCCCCAAAACGAAGACCACGTCTAATCACATCGGTATCTACAGTGATAGGAGTTTGATTTATTGTGGCTTCGATGAAAAGGTAACGAACTAACCCTCTAGTTCGTTATAATTTACAAATACCAATCTGATTCGTTAGAAAAATTGATTCGCTTATTCTAATTCGTTTGAATTACTTAACGAATTGGACATGAATTAGTTCCAATTCGCTAAGAATAACGAATGGCCAAAACGACTTAATCTTTGACTTATCTAGTCAAGGTCAAAATTACCAAGAACACTAAAAGTCAAAAATGCAAATTGATATCAATTACCCCATAATCGTCGATGAATATCCAAACCATTGACCACAAGGATCTCGATAACTCATTACGATTAGAGTGGTATTGATTTGGGTTTCCAAAACAAGGTATAAGTCTCTAAAATTAAGGGTTTGAACGAAGCATAAAAACCCGATATTAACAGTTAAAAATTAACCCAGTAATCATCAACCAAAACATAATCAAAGATCACTATGGATCTCGAAAATCCATTCCGATGATAATGATATCAAATAGAGGTACTCAATCATGGTATAAATCACATCTCTTAAGGTTTAAATAAAACTCGAAAACACGGTAAGAATCTTAACATAATTAACCTATCAAAACTATATCATTTTTGACGAAAAACACAAAGGTTTGATCGTCTATACCTTAGGAACACAATGGTATAATCAAAATACTAAAAACTGATGAACAAATATTTTGGAAAAATCGGCCAGAGTAACAGTGCTTATGAGGAAGATAAAAAGTGAATAGTGAAACGAACCGCCTTCACAGTTCCCTATATAATCTGACACTGCATGTTTTCCAATGTAACGAATCATCTGATTCGTTTAAATTTTGAAATAACAAATAAGGTGATTCGTTATCTTAAGCTAACACGTGGCATAACGAATTACAAAGTGAATCGTTAAAATCTTAACGAATTAGAAGCCATTCGTTACAGAGTGGCGGAAGCGAATTAATCTTAACGAATTAGAATATAACTCGTTATAAATGGCTTTAATTTGTTAATTTAATGAATCAAAATTAACGAATCATCTTATTAATTAAATAATCACTTTATTTAATTTTAAAATAAATAAATAAATAAATGAATTAATGAAATCAATTAACTTAAATAAATTAATGAAATCTCGTATCCCGAAGATCAATTACCTTAACGTGTTTTAAGTTTTGAAACACTTAACTTAAAGAATTAACTAATATGTAAAAGCGAAAACGCAAAATCTTTTTGTATTTTTATCTTTTGATTTAGAATTTTTACAAAAGAAATATCTGAAACTAAAAACATAGAATAGAAAATGTTTTTGTGTTTTTGTATGGTTTTTCAAAAGCAGTACATATTTTTGGATTTTTGTTGAGTTTGAGCAGAGAATCATATTGATTGAATTGCCCTTCCATCACAGTTTTATATTTCAGTGATATTATAACTGGCGTTAAGTCGGTCATTGATATTGTTGTCCACTTAAATCTTATAACAAGTTTTCAAGCATTTTTGTGATACAATTAATAGTTCAATTAGTGCACAGAATATCAGAAACTACCAGCCTCTAATCTCGGTTCAAGCTTAGTTTGATTTTTGCCAAATCACCCCAACTTGACTTAAACCATTATAGTGTTGATCAAAATTTTGAAGATTTTAGAATTTTTGAGCAATGCATCAAGTTTCCTTTATTGTGAGTGAGTTTGCACGAGTCCATCTATCGGCTTACATACATTGTATCACCTGGGGTCCGTTGCTTATTGGTAATGAGACGCGCGCAAGGGAGGACATGTGTATAACTAACAGCGGATTTTGATCAAGTCAGTAATTTGGATTGTACGAAGTACAGCGGTGATCAAGTTTAATGACTTTGGGTTTGCTCTAAAAGCGAGTGAAATATTCATTCTTATGAATACCCAGATGATTAAGCCGCATAAAGACTCACAGTGTCCAGAATCCTAACGCTTGTTATTTGTTTTATTATATTTTTGGGTGATCAACAGCTATAAGGCTTGAGTATGATTGGTTATTACATTTCTACCATCTTCACATAGATTTTTGCTAGAGACTAACACCTCTTTCAATTTGGCTTTTATTTATGATTATATGACATACTTTACTCTAACAATTTGTTTAAGACCTATCAATGCACCAATTATTAAGCACTCAGTCTTTTAAGCTTATTTCTTACTGGATTTGGTGTTAAATAATCAATGTACTATCATTTTCTCTTTTTGCTTAAAAAACTCAAAATTTTGAGGAGCATAAAACAAAATGAATTTAATTGCCCCAGTTACTTTTAGTCTATAGATTAATGGCTATCTTATCAATCTACAAGTAGATAACAGGACCAAGACATGCAAGCATGCTCCACAAACTTAAATAACCGAAATAATTTTCAGCGAGAAAATAAAATAAAAAGCATAAAGAGCTCCACAATTACTTTTGAATGTTAGGTAAATGGCTATCCCGAATATTTAAAAGAAATTATCAGGACCAAACATATACAAGTACATGTCCATCAAATAGGAGCAATTGACATATTTTTCAGCGAACGTAAGCAAAAATCTTTTTGGTTTTTCTCTTTACATACATAAAAAACAATCTTTTTGTCTTTGTCCGATTTTTCTATACAAACGAGAAGTTCACAATCTTTTTGATTTCTCAAATTTATAAATAAAACTAAAAATTTCACAATCATTTTGACTTTTCAAATTTTAAGATGTTTTTGGGGTTTTTTCAGATTTTTTTTTGCACAAACGAAAAGCACAAATCTTTTTGTATTTTCTATTTTCAACCCCTAAAAGCCAAAACCAAAATAAAATTTAAAATAAAAACAAACTAAAAAATAAAGATAGTTATCCTAATTTTAGGATATCAGCAAGGGTCTTTAGGCCATTTAAACCAAGCAAAAATTGAAAACGCGTTTTATCAAATGCTTTGGTAAATAAATCAGCTCTTTGAAAATCAGTATTTACTTCCTCAAGGTCAATTAATTTCTTTTCAAAGCAATCACGTATGAAATGATATCGAATTTCGATATGTTTCGTTTTAGAGTGTTGTACGGATTTTTGGTGATGCTAATGACAGCAGAATTATCAATTAAGATAGGAGTAGTAACAAACTTCAAACCGTAGTCCCGAAGATGTTGTTGTATCCACAAAACCTGGGAACAGCAACTCGAGGCTGCAACATACCCAGCTTCGACGGTTGAAGTGGAGACCGTTGTCTGCTTCTTACACTTCCAGGAAACACGTCGGCTTCCTAAGAATTGACATCCCGGTGTGGTAGACTTGAAATTAATCTTGCATCCTCCATAATCTGAGTCGAAATAAGCGGTAAGATCAATAGTATCGTCCTCGGGGTACCATAACCCGGTGTCAGGATTGCCCCTCAGATATTGAAGAATACATTTGACCACTGCCAGGTGAGTCACTCGGGGACTTGCTTGGTACATAGCACATAAACAAACAACAAACATTATGTCGGGTCGGTAAGCAGTAAGATACATCAAAGAACCAATCATAGCACGATATAAGGTAGGATCGACAGTATCCTCCAATTCATCCGGTGATAAATTGTGACCCACGGGGAGAGGAGTAGAAGGGGTTTTTCCAGTAGTAATCTTGAATCGGCTCAAGACATCGTTCACATAATTTGTCTGGTGAATAAAGATTTCTTTCGCAGACTGATGAACTTGCAACCCTAAAAAGAAGTTCATCTCTCCCATCGAACTCATCTTGAACTTGGTTTGCATTGATTTCTCGAACTCCTTACACAATGCCTCGTTTGTTGACAAAATGATTATGTCATCTACATAAATCTGAATGAGGAGAAGATCATCACCAATATTTTTATAAAACAAAGTGCACTCAACAGTTCCACGTTTGAAACCATTATCCGTCAGATGGTCGGCGAGTTTGACATACTAAGCTCTCGGGGATTGATGTTGACCATATAATGCCTTGTTTAAGCGATAAAATCGGTCAGGATAATCAGGGTCTTCAAAACCTGAAGGCTGTAAAACAACCACTTCCTCGTGAAGTTCACCATAGAGAAAAGAACTTTTGACATCCATTTGATAGACTTTTATGTTCTTGTAAGCTGCATAGGCCAGAAAGATTCGTATGGACTCCAATCTTGCAACAGGAGCATATACTTCAGTGTAGTCAATATCCTCTTGCTGATGAAATCCTTGCACTACTAACTGTGCCTTGTTTCTCACAATCACCCCACAATCGTCTTTCTTACACTTATATACCCACTTAGTCGGAATTGCTTTCTTGACTCTAGCAGGTTTGTCGATAAGATCCCAAACACCCAGACGTGCAAATTGCTGTAATTCTTCTTGCATGGCTTCAACCCAAGTAGAATCTTGAAGTGCCATACGAGGAGTCGTTGGCTCAACCTGGGATAGAAAACAAGTGAATATAGCAAGATTTACAATTCCAGACAAATGTAAATCTGCATAAGCACATAATACATTATTTTCACTTGATGAAGCAACTTGATAACGTGTTTGAACTCCCACACCAAGTTCACCAATAATGTTTTCTTTTGGATGATAATTATGAATCCTAAGAGTGGGATTCTCAGGAACATCAACAGTTTCAAATAAATTAGTGTAATGTTCACCCAGGTCGTGAGATGAAACATCACTATCAAGTTCAATAACTTGATCAACAACTGGAGTGTCATCAGACGAAGTAGATGCATTATTAAAGAGAACTGGAGAATCATTATCAGGATCTTCAGTTGGAGCATCGGTTGGAACTTCAGCATCATTAGAACTTGAAAATCTTGGAATTACCGGTTTTTCTTCAAAGTAAGCACGGACTAAATCTTCATCAGGTTGATCACTTGTTGGAGTAAATGAATTAAATAAGCCATCATAATCAAACATCCAGTCGGGACCTCTTCCTTAAGAAGGAATAGTGTACTTTTGACAGTCCACATGATACCATTCCTCAACACAACCAGACGTGAAGTTAAATACTCATTTCTTAGGAGAAGCATACCCCAAGAAATACCCTTCAATGGCTTTTTCATCAAACTTTCCCATCCTTTTTCAACATCGTATAAGGACACCCAAATGGTTCCAAGTACTTTAAATTAGGTTTACAATTTTTCAACATCTCATAACTTGTCTTCTTGAGTCTCTTAATAGTTAGAACACGATTGAGTGTATAACAAGCAGTATTCACCGCCTCATTCCGAAAATGGATAGGAAGCTTTGAATCAGCAAGCATAATTCTAGCAGCTTCAATCAACATTCTATTCTTTCTTTCAGCAACACCATTTTGTTATGGTACGTATGGGGCACTGTATTCTCGATGAATTCCCTTTTGTAAACAAAAGAAATCCAATACAATATTTTTAAATTCAGTACCATTGTCACTTCGAATTCTCCTTACTTTCTGTTTGTATAGTGATTCGATCTTAGTGATTAAATTTTGAACAAGAACCGGTGTTTGATCTTTCGAACTCATAACTAAGACCCATGAGTATCTTGAGTAATCATCAGTAACTACCAGGCAATACCAGTCTCCAGAAATACTCGCACGATTCACTGGACCGAAAAGATCCATATGAAGTCGCTCAAAAGGACTATCAATGGAATTTAATAACTTAGAAGGATGCACCTTTTTCTTCTATTTGCCCTTTTTGCAAGCAATACAGTGATCGGATAACTTAAAATTCTTCAAAGGCACACCTTCAACTAGGTCATTTGCCATTAGGTAGTTCATCTTACGAACATGAATGTGACCCATTCTACGATGCCATAGAATAGAATCTTTCTCGGTTGCTTTCGAGACAAAACATGTTTTTATAGATGTTGATACTTTAGAACTCATATTTAAGACATAAATATCATTTGATCGAGGTGATCGCATGATAACAATATCCTCTGGAATCACATACCCCGATTTCAAAATCAGACATTCTTTATCTGTAAATATTGTAGTGTATTGCTTGTCACATATTTGCGACACACTCAACAAATTATGGTCTACTTTGTCACAGTAGTTAACCTTCTCAAAAGTAATATGCCCATTCAAAACATCACCTTCTTGTGTAATCATACCCCCCAGAATTCCCAGCAAATGCCACATAACCTCCTTGAATATTTCTCACATTTGTTAAGAGGTCGAGATTTCTAGTAATATGACGAGAACATCCACTATCCATAATCCAGTTTTCACCGGAAATGGTCTTGGATATACCCTACACACAATAGAAAATGATTAGTTCAAAAAGGCAGCCCAGGCCTCTGTCTTGGGCACCTTTTGGTTTTCTTGAGAAACATTAAACCTAGTTGAATTCAACTGTTGTTCAGCAACTTGAGAATAAGTTACAGGCTTCTTAGACTTTCGTCTTAGATAAGCCGCTTGAACTACATTTGAATTCACATTTTTGCATAACGGTTCAGTTGGAACAAACTTTGGTTTAACAGAACCATGAGTTTCATTCACATGAACAACCTTTCGAGGATTCACGTTTGAGAACATAATGTGAGTATCATCATCATACGACATAGGTCTTTCAGAATTTCTGTTATTAAAGGAACTGATTTTGATTGTTTTTTGACAAATGGGTGATGATTCCGAGAACTCTTTTGACCACAGTTTCTCACCACATGTCCTTGTTGATCGAAAAGGAAATAGCTTCGCATGTCCACATGATTGTGTTGAGATTTAGCATTAACATATGATACCGAAGGTTGATAATGACTCACGTTCTATGTAAAACTCTTAGCTAAATCATAAGATAACTCAGAGTTCTTTTTCAAATAAAAATCTAAGTTATAACAATTTGAAAACCTTTTCAAAGTATCTGTTCCAGTTGACTTTACAAATTGAACTTTCTTAGCATGTTTTAAAACTTGCTTAGCTTTAGTCAATGGATCAGATGAAATTGATGTTTTAGCTTGAGCATACCGACGTTCAAGATCTTGAATCTTGGAAGTTTCATTGTGAAAAACACTCTCAATCAGTTCCGGTTTAATGATACTTATTGGAATGTCTTTCTCAGTGAACATCGTGTCTATCCCCTTTAATTTAAACACACGACCAATAGATGGCTTAGAAACATTTGGATTTTTGGGTTTTTCTGATATCTTAGCCCTTACTAGTTTGACTTTAACATGATTATCTTGTTTCACATGAGTTGTGTGCGAACCATACACAGCCTTCTTAAATTCATGAGGTTCACACAGTATGAGATTTGAACTTGGAATGTTCTTGTTCTTGTGTATTATTCCAGGTTTGAACACATCCTCAATGATGACTTTGTCAATATTTTCAACAAAGATTTTGTTGCTTTGAACATGAGGTTTCTGAGTTGTAGATTGAGTTTTAACAGTTTCAGGTTTAACTGATTTTGCTTTTTTAGAAACCATAGATTCTTTAACAACCACATCCTCTTCTTTTCTAGCAAAAGGATTTGGTTTGTAATCATTTTGAAAAGGTGGTGGAATTTCAACAAAACCTATTCCTTTCTTTGAATCTTTTTGCTTACCAGATACTTCAATTATTTCATTTAGCAAAAAGGAAGAGTTTCTAAATTTGCCCAATTTGTTCTTTAACTCAAGAACCTCATTTTCAAGCTCGGTTATCTTTGATCTATGTTTCAAAATTTCTTGAAACTTTTGATCATTAATAGTCATTTTAACCGATAACTCAGCTTTAAGATCATGATTGCTTATAGTTAAGGCCTCAATTTTCTCTCTTGAATGCATTTGAGAGGTTAAGGATTGTCTATAAGTGTCCTTTAAAGAAACAATCTCTTTTAGAAAATTATCATTATGAAGTTTCAAGGAATCTATCTTAGGCTTATTGAGTTCACAATCAGCACATGAAACATTAATAGATAACTTAGAAGTAGAAGTACTAACCTCATTTTGCTTAGTCCTGTAAGCAGACGTGGTTGAATCATTAATTTTTGCCATACATGCGAAAGTGGTTGGAAGCTTTTCACTTGAATCATCTGAATCAGATTCAGTGTCAGCAGCCGAAGATAGTTCACTTCCACTTGCGTCTTGCAAATTCTCAGAAAATGCAAACATTGCCAGATTCGCTTGATTGTTATTGCACAATAATCTTTCTGACCAATCATCCCCATCTAAATTAGATAACATTGTTTGGCCTCTAGAAGATGATGGTTTCGTTCCAGAAGAATTTCCCGCATCACTTCCACTTTTACCAGATGAGTTCTGATCTTACTTTCTAGGACCAGTATACTCCTTCTTCGGCTTATCACATTCTTTAGTAAAATGCCCAAATTCTTGACAGTTATAGCATTTTACCTTTAATTTATCAAAACCCAACTTCTTGTTCAATGAAGGAAGATCTTTACCCGTTCGTTGCATAAACTTTTTCACTTCCTAACTATCATAGCCATATTCCACTTTAAGTCCATCAGTTCCAATTCACCAGGATCAATTTGGTCATAGTCTTCATCAGTCAAATCACTTGTTGCAATCTTGCTACTAACCAAATTCTCATATGAAGACATAAAGGCAGATAAGAAAGCAAAATTTTGTTCAGCCTCCCTCATGTTTACAATTGGTTGTGTTGAGAATTGATTTGAAGGTGATGAATTCCCAGACCCTCCAGATGAACTAGAAAAACCAGATGATCCAGTATTTCTAGCTGTGTAAAAACAAGCACGTGGATCACTATAGATAGTTGTTGCATTATCGCTTGCAGTTTGTGTTAGAAATGCAGTGATGGGAGAAATGGTTGAACTTAATGGCATACTTCCACCATAAAATGCAGGATCTTGACTATCTTTTGAAGACTTTTGACATTTAAGATCGTTTTCTCGTGCTTCGATCTTTTGCATAAATTCCGATGCCGTCAAATCTTCATTGTTGAAATAATTATTTTCTTTTAGAACCATCAAGAAATTCGAGTAAGAACTCGGTAATGCACTTTTAATGGTATCAATTTTGTCAATATCAGAAGTTTCCAATCTCATCTTATCCATCTCAGTTATCAAATGATTAAATCTTGTTGTCATCTCTTCAACAGTCTCACCCTTAAGCAGGTTAAAGTTTCTAAATTGAAACTTGAGCATAACCTTTTTGCTTTCAGCGGTGTTACCCATACTCCTTATACGAATATGTTGGAATAGGAAGCACTTTTCTTTTTGCTACCAACTTGGTAAAAGATGTTTTCAGGTAAAGCCATAGTGAGAGTAGAATAAGCTTTCGTCTCAATTTCTAACACTTTCTTCTCTTCAACCGAATATTGCGAGATAGCTTTAGGTGTAAAACCAATACTCTCATACCCAATCATTGGAACGGTGTAAACTTCATCTAAGCAATACGAACAATCAGGGTGAACTGACCCTAGATTAGCACGGAAACGGGGTTCTCATTTAGCAAAATCGCTAAATTTCATCAAACGTGGACACTTTGAATGTGAACCGATCTCGGTTTCCAGTTACAACATTTGTTGCATTAACATATTTTGGGAAGCTAATGCATACATACCGGCCATGTTTGCTAAATAATCAATTTTCTCAAACTTCATGGGTTAAATTGAAAATTAATGTAGCGAATTGTGAACAGTAGATAACGAACTATGAACACTAGATAACGAATTGTGAACAGTAGATAACGAATCACAACTTAACGAAGTTAAGAGTATTTAGGTAACGAAATAGAACTGATATTAACGAATCTGAAACAATGATCTTAACGAATTGGTCAACGAATTAGGTAACGAAACAGATTGTTCCTTTAAAGAATCACTAAGTGTCTGCTTAGCGAATTAAGTAACGAATTAGCTACAGTTGAGAGCGAAACAACTACTAGTGAATCAGTTAGTTACAACGGTTGTAACAAACTTGTGACAACAATTGCCACGTGGCAAAAGTTGTTATGATTACAGTTAACGAGGTGAGACACGTGTCACACGAATTAGGTAACATGAATTAGAATGTGTATTACGAATTGGAAATGTGTAGCGAAATAGTTCACGAATCAGCTAATCATCCTAACGAATAAGCTTAAAGATGTGGACGAATTAAGCTGAAAGGTTAACGAATTAGGCTTAAAGGTTAACGAACCACTTGAATCATCAAATCTTCTAACCTTCAAACACAAATTTCCAGAAATCTGAAAAAACGTATGAAAACTCAACCCAGAAACAAATTTGTAATACACACTCGATACTCAACCAAATCGCTCAATCAAATTACCAAAACACTCGGAAACACATCGCGAATCCAACTCGTATTACCCCGTAGCTCAATTAACCTTATAACACAATCAATTTGACCAAACCTTAACCCCCTGTTTTCGGCCAAATCCAAAACCAAACCAATTCAATCAATCAACAGTCCAAATTCCAATTCCTCACTACCAAACCTCACTAATACTTTACCGATCTCAAATCCAAACCACTCAATCCATTTCCAAATCTGAATTGACTCAATTCAATCCAAAATCAAACCAGATTTAAACTTAACACAAAAATACCAAATAACAATCTAATTAGTATCAATTAACATTCAATTCAAGTGTAAATGAGCACCGAAAGCTCTGATACCACTTGTTTGAATGCGTTAATCTAACACAGATCTCAAATCTGATATATATATATATATAATTAACTTTAATACGGATCTAGCTCATAATTACGTTTGATTGCATGTTGTATGTAATATATTAGTTGTATATATGTGTATAAGATTAATATGAAGCTTTGATGGTGTATCTGGACAAAGGTTCATTGCGATTAAATCAAAACTTAAATAAACATTGGATTGAAACCACTATATATAGAAGATGGATCTAGTTCGTTATACATTCCTTAACGAACTAGCATCCACTTCGTTACATACATTAAAATATAAATAACTTAACGAATCACCCCCTGATTCGTTAAACATCCTTAACGAATCAGGAGGTATATTAACTTAGATCTAGTTCATTAAACATCCTTAATGAACTAGCCTATGTTTTAACGAGCTACAATAATAACTTAATACTTTATTGCATAAATAAAACGACAAATACATAAACGATAGATACAAAGACTCGAGACGCAAAACCGTGTACTAACAAAACAAGGTTTCAAATCTTGCGTCCCTTCCAGCTTGTCTTTGAATTTCATCTTGGTTGCTAGGATCTTCCTCATTCAAGAAATTATCATCTTGAACTTCTTGTTGTTAGTGCACGGTTTTGCGTCTTGAGTCTTTGTAATTATCAGTAATGTATTTGTCGTTTTTGTTTAATGTAATAAACAAGTATTTAGTTAGTTCGCTATGTATGTATCTAGTTCACTAAGGATGTTTAGTGAACTAGATCTTACGTTATGTCTCCTCTGATTCGTTAAGGATGATTAACGAATCAGGTGGTGATTCGTTAATCTATTTCGTTTATAATGTATGTAACGAAGCGGACTCTAGTTAGTTAGGGGATGTTAACGAACTAGGTCCGTCTTCTATTTATACGTGAACATTGTTCACGCTTAATTTAAGTTTCGAGAGTTAATTAATGATACGTTGTCCAAATCGCTCTCGATTTTCATCTTAATCTTATTCATATACAACTACTAATATACTGATAATAGATATACATATACAACACATAATCAAACGTAATTATGAGCTTCATCTAAGTTAAGGATTAATCAAATACACGCTTTAACTTTCTGCTTTGTTTAAATGGATTGAAGACCCTTGCTGAGATCCTAAAATTAGGATGATTAACTATTATTCTAGTCTATTCTTAGTTTCAATTTTATTTTCTTTTAGGTTTTAGGGGGTGAATCTAAGAAAATACAAAAATATTGTGCTTTTAGTTTGTACAGATAAAACCCAAAAACATTAGAAAACTTTGAAAAATCAAAAATATTATGTTTTTTCTTGTTTTATTTAACCAAAAACATTTTAAAATTAGAAAATATCAAAAAGGTTGTGAGTTCTGTTTGTACAGAAAATTCTGAAAAAGTCAAAAAGAATGTAAATTTGCTCGTTTCGTAAAAAAAATCCAAAAAAACAAAAATATTGTGTTTTTAGTTTTTAAAGAGAAAAACCAAAAAGATTTTTGCATATGTTCGCTGAAAATTATGTCATTTGCTTCTATTTTGAAGGATATATACTTGTATATGTTTGGTCCTGATAATTTCTCGTAAATATTCGGGTTAGCAATTTATCTGACAAATGGAAAGTACTTGGGGCGTTCGTTAAGCTTTCTACTTTATTTTTAGCTGAAAATTTAGTCAGTTATTTAAGTTTGTGAAGCGTGCTTGCATGTTTTGGTCCTGTTCTTTACTTGTAGATGGATAGGATAGCTATTAATTTATGAACTTAAATTAACTGGGGCGATTAAAATCATTCTATATTATACTCCTCAAAATTTTGAGTTTCTGAAGCAAAAAAGAGAAATGATAGTACATTGATTATTTGACTCCAAATCCAGAAAGAAATAAGCCTAAAAGACTGAGTGCTTAATCATTGGTGCTTTGATAGGTCTTAAACAAGCTGTTAGAATAAAGTAAGTGATATAAACCTAAAGAAAAGCCAAATTTAAAGAGGTGTTAGTCTCTAGCAAAAGTCTCAGTGAGGATGGCAGAAATGTAATAACCGGTAATGCTCAAGCCTTATAGCTGTTGATCTCCCAAAAATATAATAAAACAAATAGCAAGCGTTAGGATTCTGGACACTGTGAGTCTTTATGCGGCTTAATCATCTGGGTATTTATATGCATGAATATTTCACTCACTTTCAGAGCAAACCCAAAGTCATTAAACTTGATCACTGCTGCACTTCGTACAATTCAAATTACTGACTTGATCAAAATC
The DNA here is from genome assembly GCF_021521415.1 of Bidens hawaiensis. NCBI lineage: Eukaryota > Viridiplantae > Streptophyta > Magnoliopsida > Asterales > Asteraceae > Bidens > Bidens hawaiensis. The sequence goes on from NW_027496123.1 coordinate 121,868, forward strand.
CGCTGTTAGTCATACAATTGTTCCTCCCTTGCGTGCGTCTTAATACCAATAAGAAACGGACCCCATGGGATACAATGTATGTAAGCCAACAGATGGACTCGTGCATAATCACTCAAGGTAAAGGAAACTTGATGCATTGCTCAAAATTTCTCAACTGGTATTAAAAATTTTGATCAAAACTATAATGGTTTAAGTCAAGTTGGGGTGATTTGGCAAAAATCTAATTAAGCTTGAACCAAGATTAGGGGCTGATAGTTTCTGATATTCTGTGCGCTAATTAAACCATAAATCATATCACATAAATGTTCGAAGGCTTGTTATAAGATTTAAGTGGACAACAATATCAATGACCGACTTAACACCAGTCATAATATCGCTGAAATATAAAAGTGTGATGGAAGGGCATTTTAGTCAATATGATTCTCTGTTCAAACTCAACAAAAGCACAAAAATATGTACCGCTTTTGAAAAATCATAGAAAAACACAAAAAGGTTGTCTATATTTTTTTAATGTTCGGATATATCTGTAAATACATTCTTTAATTTTTTACAAAATACCAATAATATTTTATCTTTTTACTTTACATATTATTTAATGTTTTTAAGTTATGTTTCCAAAACGTGAAACATTTTTAATGTATTTGATTATCGGGATAAAGGTCCTCGGTAATTCTCTTAATTTAAAATAATTGATTTTTTAATTGGATAGTATTTAATAAATTTTTTATTTATTTTATTTAATTATTTAAGTTAAAATTAAATAAAATCTAATTCGTTAGGTATGGATAACGAATTAGGTGGTTCTCTAGCGAACTACTTTCTAGTTCGCTCACCTAATTCGCTTCCGCACTCTGTAACGAACCACTCTTAATTCCTTATACATATTTAACGAATCAGACAACGAATCAAAACTGATTCGCTACACTTTGTGGATAAGTTGAGGAACGAATTAGCTAATTCGTTTAGTTCAAATTTATAGCGAATCAATCTAATTCGTGTCTTGAAAATTGTGCAAGGACTGTGTATAAAGGACACGAGTAAAGCGAACCATCCTTTCACTGTTCACCATCTTTCTTACACCTAAAGCAACCCTTTTCAAAATTTTTCTCTATTTTTCGACCTTTGAATTTCGATCTTTCAAGTATATCATTGTGTTGCTCAGGTATAGACGATCACATCTTTGTGATTTTTGTCAAAAATGATGTTGTGTTGATAGACTAATTATGTATTCTTTTTTTCTAAGGGTTTTCCGAGTTTACGACTATGATTTACGTATGCTATACTTTGTTGATACAGTTTATTTATGCTTCATTGTGATCGGAATGTGATTCCAAAACCCTTGGTAGACTTTAATCGATGTTTGATTATTGTTTGCTGGGTCAATTGTAGGTTGATGTTTTCAGGGTTTTAGAATCTGTTAGCTCTCCGAGTACACTTAAGTTATCTAATAATTTTGAGCCTAAATCTCAATATCATTTGCTTCGTAATGTGTTTCCGAGATCACTGCGCATGATGATTCGGTTATCTATCGATGATTATGGACTTATAGACAGTAGATTCATACTGTTGACTTTCCAAGTTTTTAATCCAATTTTGACTTTGACCATGGGAGTCAAACATCAAGTCTTTATCGACCATTCGTTAACCTGAGTGAATTGGAACTGCTTCGTGTCCAATTCGTTAAGGATACTACGAATTAGCTCAGCGAATCAGTTTATCAATGAATCAAATGTAGATTCGTTAAATTTGGAACGAACTGGACTTTAGTTCGTTAATATTTATAGTTAATTCGCTTGATCTAATTCGTTAATATATTTACCTGATAGAAAATCAATTGATTCATTACATTTGTGTAACGAATCAGATTGATAGGCACACGAATGATATTGCATTTTTATTTATTCAATTAACTTTTGTAATTAATGATTTATTCCAATCGACTAAACGCGTAAATATATTAATTACACACGACATATAAAATTAATTACACCATCTAAAAATAAATAGATATATATGTTAATTGTATTATTTCTTCATACTACTTATATTTGTTCTAAACTCTATTCAGTAAAAATGGCTGATCAATTGAATCAAGATCCACCGGTTGCTGATCAAGGGCAACAAGAGCAACCACCACAAGAACAACCACCTCAAGCACAGCAGGAAGAAGTTATTTTATTACCATATGACACAAAACACAACATCTGCGCATATGTTGATCAAGATATTGCTGATGTTGCTGTGTTCGGAGACATGTTAGCATTCTTAAGACGCTCAGTGATACATTACGCAATCACTGCTCGACCGAAAGTGTATCTGAGTATTATTAGGCAGTTTTGGGATACTGCTGAGGTTGTTGAGGTGGAGAGTCACATTCGAGCCACGATCAATCAAACTGTTATTACAATTGATGTGGAAGTGGTTCGCCGTGTACTTCGTTTTAATGACAATGATGACAACCCAAGTGAATTTGACAAGCAGTTGATCAAGGGCTTGTTTACTCGTCTACGTTACGGTGGTGGTATTGATGAATCTATGTTGAACAAGAATGGGTTATGTCCACCATACAAGTATCTTCTCCATGTCTTGGTTCATTGTATGAGTGGTCGTCGTGGTGGATTTGACCAATGCAGAAGCAATATACAATCAGCTTTTGTTGCACTTATCCTCAACAAGCCATTTAACTACTCTGAGCTTGTTTATGATCATCTGAAAGAACAAGTTCAGCAAACACTTAAAAAGAAGAAATTTTTAATGTATCCTCGATTTCTACAACTCATCATTCAAGATTTAATCCCCAATTTGGTTATTGATCAAACTCTGGTGAATGATGTGCTTCCTATGGAACACATGAAGGCTGATACCGTGCATCGAATGTTGGTCTATAGAAATGAGAAGCCAAGGGATAAAAGGATGATTGGTTATATCATTAATCCGAATTACGTATGTCCTCCTAATGAACGCTGGATCCATGACGACTCGGATTCCGAGTGTGAAGAGGGAGAAGGTGGGAACGATGATGATGATAATAATGATGGAGATGGTGGGAATGGTGGTGCTGGTGATGCTGCTTTTCAAGAACAACAAGATGCAGTAAATGCTGCGTTAGCTGCCACCATTGCAGCTCAACAAGAAAGAAAGAGAAAAGGGAAAGAACTGGCAACTGGAGAGACATCAAAGAAAAGACGTGTGTCAGCTGGGGCTAGGGTAATTATTGGTGTGCCACCACCTCGTCAATCAACACCTCAACTCTCGGTAGTGCCGCCTACTACTAGCACTCCGATGCTCACATTGACGACGACGTTGGTGTCTCATGAAAGACTTGGTTTAATTCCACAAATGACTTTATCTGAAATACCAAGGCCTCCTGCTACAATGTCTACTGTCCCTCCAACACCATCCATGAGGCCTCCTCCTCCTCCTCCTCCGAGTGATGTCTCTTTTCTGAGAATTACTCGGCCTCAGGGACCAATCCAACCAGTTCATCCCTCATTGTACAATTTGCCACCGAACCGTCAGAAAGAGATGCTATTAAATCTTCTTCATTTATATGAAAACCAAATGGCTGCTGACCATCAGAATCAAGAACGTCTTATGGAGAATCAAAGACGGATGATGAGTTATATCTCATTTTGTCAAAACGAGACTAAAGCGCTACGTGCGATTGTTGAGTCTCACGGGTGAAAATGAAGGAACAAGAGGATCTAATCTTGCAATTGACTTGCAAAGAGGATGCCTTAAAGAAACTCAAGAACAAGGATGAAGATCCTGACGAATCTGGTGCAAGAGGTGAGCCTAAACTAGCGCATGGCTCATCTTCTGGAACTGGAACAAGTGGCGGTGATTTGGATAAACAGGTTGTTGTGTATAAGGATTCAATGGCTGTTAAGCCAATTGAAATGATTGAAGCCAACACTGTGATATTTTTGGATGGATCGGGGGTGGTTAGAAGTGTGGTGAACAGGGATGAGATAGAGGTTGGTGAGTTTGTTGATAGGTCTCTGACACGAGAGTAGATTTCCATACTGCTTGGGTTGAATGATGAACAGTTAACTGTGTCAGAGACTGAGCCTGACGTTGAGGTAGTGAATGAGGAAGGTATATCAGAGGATCCGTCTATTCAAATGAATACAGACTTTATTTATGAAGATGAGGATGTTGAGATGGAAGACGTCACTGCTGAGGATTATCCGGACTTGTTTCAACACACAAACGTTGATCAAGGTGCTCCAGTATTCGATGAGCAAACGTTCAAAGTTGCTGAGGATGATCTGGTGAAGGCTTCTAAGGGTAAATAGGTAGTTGATGCCGTATGCAAATAACTTGAAGTCATAACTGATTCCGATATTTCTCTGTGGTATGTTGATCAAGAGCGAAAAGACATTGCTGATCAAGAGTGAAAAGACATTGCTGCAACTTGGGTCAAAGCAAACCAAGTGACCTCCTTCAAGTCTGTATCCAAGGTACATGGTGATATCGTTTCATGGCTTTATGATTCCGAGCTTAAGGTATGTATAATTAAATGGGAAAAGGGGATCCAGTACTACGAAATGATAATGGATGTTCTTACATTACCGCGTTGGGATGTTCGTACCCTCGCGAGACGTCCATTTATCAATCGTGGGGGTTACCGGACAGCTAAGGGGTTTTATCAACACTTACTGTTCGAGGTCAATCATGGCTTCAAGTTCTTCAAGCCCAGGTCCCGAGAAGTAAACGTATTGACGAGATTGATCCAAGGACTGGCTGGAGGAAACTTGTTCTTAAGGTAAAGCCGCCAAAGACGATGAATCGGGTACCTGTGAAGACAATGCCCCAACACATGCATCTCTCGTTTGACCGCTGGTACTACGACAATCGTACTAGCGAGGTCGTCATTGTGCTTGGTAAAGGAATCAAGACAGAGCTTATCAAGATAATCGACCCTATGTGGTTGGTTAATTTATCTGAAATAGGCAATGATGTGCTACACAAGAACCAGATTCTGATCGAGCGCAATGAAGACTACGACCTGGCTATGCAATTCCAGTGCGTTGTGCGTGTTTTTCATGAAAATGGAATTCATAGTTGCAGAGACTGGCAGTCCAAGCGTTTCAAGTGAAGACAAAGACAAAGAGCTCAAGACAAGGGGGTGTCTGTTAGTGCATGGTTTTGCGTCTTGACTCTTTGTAATTATCAGTAATGTATTTGTCTTTTTTGTTTAATGTAATAAACAAGTATTTAGTTAGTTGTATGTATCTAGTAAGCTAAGGATGTTTAGCGACTAGATCTTAAGTTAAGTCTCCTCTGATTCGTTAAGGATGTTTAACGAATCAGGGGGTGATTCGTTAATCTATTTCGTTTATAATGTATGTAACGAAGTGGACTCTAGTTCGTTAGGGGATGTTAACGAACTAGGTCCGTCTTCTATTTATATGTGAACTCTGTGCACGTTTAATTTAAGTTTTAAGAGTTAATTAATGATACGCTGTCCAAATCGCTCTCGATCTTCATCTTAATCTTATTCATATACAACTAATAATATACTGATAATAGATATACATATACAACACACAATCAAACGTAATTATGAGCTAGATCTAAGTTAAGGATTAATCAAATACACACAGATCCGAGATCTATTATAGTTATAGGATTGATCCACCGGGTTCCAACATTGATTGTCTTGATTACCATGTTCTTGTTCTTGTTCTTGATCATGACCTTGGACTTGATTTTGAACGTGATGTTGAACTTGTTCGATTTCAGTAGTTGACAGATCCCTTATGAATTTATATTCAGTTCTTTTTACAACAACCTTGGACCATAACTTGTCCAAATCCATTTTGTTCAGATTATTCTCTTCAATCACAATAGGTCTGTAGAAAGTATCATCAAAGTCTTCAGGATAAACCTTGAAGGACTTGATCAGCTTTTCAAGATCAAATAGCCATGAAGCTCCATCTACTGTATTGAACTGATTTTCATTAAAAATTACATCAAAGGATTCAATCTCACTTAAATGATCTTTAACTAGACTCAATAAGCTTTTGAATGTATTGAGTAACAAATAAAGAAGCAATCCAAGGATTTTGATTGAAACTTGTTAAGATAATCCTTGGTGTTCAAAAGTGAACATTTGCAACCAAATGGCTTCAAAAACATGATGTAGGGCTTTCTTTTAAACAAAATCTCATAAGGAGTCCTGTCTTCACTTTTGTTGAGAAGGACCATGTTCTAAACATAGCAAGTGGTGTTAATAGCTTCAGCCTAAAAAGTGACAGACAAGAAAGCATATGCTAACATAGTCCTTGCAGCTTCAATAAGTGTTCTATTTCTTCTTTCTAGAATCCCATTCTGTTTAGGAGTTGTAGAAGCACTGAATTGTTGAAGAATTCCTTTTGCCTTGCAAAACTCATCCATTACTCCATTTTTAAACTCAGTTCCATTGTCACTTCTCATAACCTTCACCCTTGCATCCAATTGATTCTCAACTCTGGTTACACAAATCTTAATCAACTCCGCAACCTCATCTTTTGTACTTAGATTATATACCCAAGTGTATCTTGAAAAATCATCAATGATCACCAAACAATATCTCTTCTTCCCAATACTTGGAACACTCAACGAACCAAAGAGATCCATATGAAGCATTTAAGGCACTTGATCAATTGTGTTGATGAGCTTTGTCTTGTGAGATGATTTGTGTTGTTTTAACTTTTGACATGAAATGCAATTTTCGTAAAGCTTGAACTCCCTTGGGAGTAAACCAGTTACATGCTCACCCTTAACAAGTTTGTTCATGTTCTTTAGGTTGACATGACAAACCTGTCTGTGCCACAATGTGGTCTCATTTTAAGTGGCCTTTGATACAAAACAAGTACCTCCTCTTGAAATGGCATCCTTCATATTCAGTTCATATAGTTTACCATTCCTAGGAGCCATCATCATAATCATGTTAGGAGGAATTATAAATTCAGGTTTGAGGATGAAACAATGTGAGTCATCATATCCAACCTTATAACCTTTATCACACATTTGAGAAATGCTCAAAAGGTTATACTGTAATCCTTCTACATAGAACACATTATCACATGTAACTTTTCAATTAGTGAGTATTCCTTTACCCATAATATTTTCCTCCATTCTCATCACTCCCAAATGCAACTAGGCCTTCACATTTTACTTCATAGTTCACAAGTAACTTCTTGTCACATGTCATTTGCCTGGAACGTCCATTGTCCATATACCATAATTCATTTACCTGTGTGGACTGTCCCTGCACAAATCAAAGAGATTAATCAGTTGGGTAATGAAATGCAAGCTAAATCAACTTGCAAATCATCATTATTCTATTGTGAAGTAGATGCACAATTATTCCCAATATTCGTGTTTTGAAACAAGGTTTCAAATCTTACTTCCCTTTCAGCTTGTCTTTGAATTTCATCTTGGTTGCTTGGATCTTCCTCATTCAAGACATTATCATCTTGAGCTTCTTGATTATCTTGATTACCATGTTCTAGATCTTGTTATTGATCATGACCTTCGACTTGATTTTGAACATGATCTTGAACTTGTTCAATTTCAGCAGTTGAGGGATCCCTTATGAATTTATATTCAGTTCTTTTTACAGCAACCTTGGACCATAACTTGTCCAAATACATTTTGTTCTGATTCATCTCTTCAATCACACTAGGTTTGTAGAAAGTATCATTAAAGTCTTCAGGATAAATCTTGAAGGACTTGATAAGCTTTTCAAGATCAAACAGCCATGAAGCTCCATCAACTGTATTAAACTAATTTTGATTAAAAGTTATATCAGAGGATTCAATCACACTCAAATGATCTTTAACATAAACTCTATAAGCTTTTGAATGTGTTGAGTAACTGATGTGAGAAAATATTTATATAAATAAAACACAAGTCGCAACTAAGCTTTAAAAACAGTACAATCTATCCTAGTTCACACAAACGGCAAGTGTACCGGTCGCGTATAGCACAGATGAGGAAAGTCCGAATATCGAAATCGAAGACACGTGAAAACGTTTATAATCACAAAACTCTAACCAAGACTCACCAAAATATTTAATTGATTTTTTTTAGATTTGATTTAACTACTTAACTTAACTAAATGAAAACCTTTGACAAAACTTCGGGAACTTTGACTGCGGTGATAAAAACGTCTACCTAGGTAAGAATCATATTGAAGGAGATGACAAGACAATGGATTGAAAACTCTCACGACACCAGTTCTAAAGGATGACACAACTAAGGTTCGCTCAAGAAGGTCAGATCACCTCTCGGTCTCACTAACAAACTCTAACTTAGTTTAGTTGATTTTAAGAACAAACCGGAAACAAATTATTAACGTGTTCTAATGCCGACTCACCTCTCGGTCTCACAGACACACTAGCCTAATGGAAATTAATACTACGCAACCAAGGATAGAGGAACAACTCAATTTAACTTAAACTAGACCAACTAATCGCTCAAACACCCAAACCCGACAAGAACAAAACCCGCTCTCGCGCGATCTTAATGCTAACAAGTAAAAGTAATGAGACGAGTTTACTTCTTATCACCTCTCGGTCTCTAAGAAGGTGTTTCACAACAGATTTAATCTAATTAATTTACCCACTTATCCCTACGGTTGTACTTCCCGCAAATAAACCCTAAACACAAAGTAAAGAGCCTTAAACATGCAAAAACTAATCAAAACCGATTCAATTAATTAAAGCACGAGGTTATTAGGTATAATCAAACAAAACACAGCCACTAAACACAATCTAATTTACTGTTAAATCAAACTTTACATTAGTAATTTAAGCCATGATCATTAACAATCCATATTACTAGTCAAAACCTAACAATATTCATCAAACCTAGGTAGAACAAACAAGATTAGCTACTCATTAAGTTTGGACAGCCATTAACATTCAAGTAAAACACCATAAACATCAACATAAACATAATCAAACTCATTCAAGATCCAAGAATAACTAAATCAAAGTCAAACAATCAATTACTTGCAAAACAATCCAAAGAAAAAGATCAATTCAACTAGTTAGGGTTCTTGAACAAGAAGTAAAGTTTATGAATGATTACTTAAGGTTATTGAGCTGAGTTTATGGATGTATTTGATGTCTAGCAGCTGCACAAGACTCTCCTTGGTGTTCTTCTTCCTCTCCAGCCGTCACAACAGCCACCACAAGTTCTTTTTTCTCCTCCTTTGCTGCTGCCGATCGCAACCTTGTAGGAGTTAGGGTTTTTTTTTTTGATTTCGGTTTTAGGGCTGGATAATGGCTGAAAACTAAGTTAATTAACTTAATATAATATCATGTAAGACTTCTAACTTGTGGGCTTGGTTCGGGCCTTGAGTTGTAGCTTTGAAACTTGACCAAAAAGGCCCTTAAAGTCTTCCAACTTAACTTTTTTTTCACCATCTTTCATAAACCAACAATTAACATTTAAACTTTGTAAATTATTGCACTTAACCCCCAATACTTTCATAAAATAAGCAATTAAGCATAAAAACCATGATAAAATCATAAGGAAAGTAAGTGTGTTTTACTACACATCAAACATCCCCACACTTAATACTTTTTCGTCCCTGAAAAAGATTTGACTGCAGTTGGATCAGAATCGGAAATCAAGGTCAAATCAAACATATAGGTTAGATTTTAAAGCTCAGAAAAACGCAAAAACCGCGATCATCGATATTGTTTTCCACCTAAACCCATGCCTTAATCTTTACCGGGACAAATAAGATCCGACAATAATATTACTTAGTGGTTTACACAATTAAGACCCGCATATTTTCAGCTTTTACCGGACCAGACCACCCCAACTTGACTTAAACCTCAAAGTTAGCAGATTTAAAACTTTGTTGCTCAATATTTATGAATAGTTAAGACGATCAAGGGTATTGTTTATCCACCTAAGCTTAAGCATCAAAGTCTACCAAGCAGCCATTAGATACGATTAAGGTTCAATTAATTTATAGCTAGTGTTCCCCACATTATGACATACCCCCGTTATCAAGCAATACCCCAAATCCATCACCATAGGTGAGTATGCAAAATTTCATCTGTAGGGCTTACATGTAGCGTGTCCCTTGTGGTCCGTTTCTTAATGGTAATGAGACGCAAGCAAGGGGACCCCACATGGCTAACAGCGTGGATGATCAAGTCTGTAGTGTATTTGTACTTTTGTACTTTTTGTGATCATGTTTATAGACTTATAAGGGTTTGCTCTTTGGCTTTATTTTAAATATCCACAACCCCACTTAGGAATTGTGAATACCCAGATAAATAGATTGCATACAGACCCATGGTCTCCGGACCCGAAGCATCCCATCAATACAGGATTTAAGGTTATAAAACCATACGCCAATGAGGTGTAAAACACTAAACTAGCAGTTTAAGATTTATATCACAGGCTACACGGCATACTCTAACGTTAAACCTACCCAAGCATCATATGATAACGTATTCAAATTTTTAAAACTCATGATATTTCCACTTTTTCATACCAAAATTTGAGGCTTGAGTATGGCCCGACCTTTCATTGCTTATTTTCCACGGACAAAACGCTTTACCCACAAAAGATTTCCGTTTAACCGTTTTATCAAATTTGCCCTTTCATTTTCAAGGCTGAGCCTACCGACACATCCCAAGTTAAGTGCGTTTTCTTTTATTTATCTCATATTATTAGTAGTTTGTAAAACCGATTTCCGATAAATAACATCATCTCCCACTTTAATGCAAAAGAAACTAAAAATAAGGGACACATTTTTATTTATTTATTTATTTTAAACAACCTACGAAAACAAAAAACAAGTGAAAACTTTTTATTTTTAAAAAATTTTATTTATTTATTTTTTTTAAATTTTTTCTACAACTAAGTAAAATAAATTCCCATCCCCACACTTAGAACGAAATCGTCCTCGATGAGAACAAGGAAAAGAAATAAAATAAAAATAAAACGTAAAGCATAAAAGTAAAACTTGAAAGAACAGAAATTAAAATAGAGAACGGGTTACTCCCCTGGTTTAGATGCAGATTCTTCATCAGCTATGTATGACTCGAACGAACGACCGTATAGCATTTCATTCGCGGCCGCAACCTCGGGTGACCAGTTCCAAAACGTCATCAGAGCTACCATGCGCATAATAATACCTGTAACAACTCAAACTCGCTCGCATGTAGCGGCGTACAAAACAGAAAACAAAAACATAAAAAAATAAACATATTTTTGTGTTTTTGATTTTTTTTATAAATATAAATAAAAATAAAACAAATAAAAATAAATAATAATGAGAATCATAATACAAACTCTACAACTCGGGCTGTCTCCCGAGTGATGCATCCATCACGCCTATTTCTCAGTGAATGAGTCAAGGCAGAACACCTCGACTGTCTGATCAGTTGTCGGCTCTCCTATGTAGTGCTTCAATCTATGGCCGTTCACCTTAAACTTCCCGCTTCGATCTTGTATCTCAATCGTGCCATACGGGAAAACCTCAGTGACCGTGAACGGTCCCGACCATCGGGATTTCAACTTTCCCGGGAATAACCTCAACCGTGTGTTATACAGTAAGACCTTATCCCCCCACATAAACTGCTTATTACCCTTCAATTTCCTGTCATGCAGTTCCTTCGTATGCTCCTTATACCGAAATGATTGTGCATATGCGTGATCCCGGAGCTCCTCTAATTCGTGTAATTGATGGAAACGATTACCCTCTGCGGTGTTCGAATTCAACAGGAAGATGACAGGCCTTCCCATAAATCATCCGAAATGGTGTGGAACCAGTCGGAGTCTTGCAGGCTGTATGGAAGGCCCACAAAGTGTCATCTAATTTGTCGGACCAATCCCGATGGTTTGAACCAACCGTTTTCTCGAGAATACGTTTGATTCCCCGATTACTCACTTCTACTTGCCCACTAGTCTGTGGGTGGTAGGCGGTCGCAAGCCGATGGGTGACCCCATAACGCTTCAACGCCTTATCCATCTGCGAGTTGCAAAAGTGAGTACCTCGATCACTGATCAAGGCTTTCGGGACTCCAAAACGAGCAAATAGACTTTTTAGAAAACGGACTACCGCTCGGGCATCATTGGTGGGTAGAGCTTTGGCCTCAACCCACTTAGACACGTAATCGACGGCCACGAGTATGTATTTGTTTCCACGCGAAGATGGAAACGGTCCCATGAAATCAATACCCCCAAATATCAAAAACCTCACAAACTTGAATGGCATTCTGGGGCATTTCGTTTCGCGAAGAAATGTTGCCGACACGCTGGCAACGATCACAACTCTTAACGAACAGATGAGCATCCTTAAAGATAGACGGCCAGTAAAAACCAGAATCAAAGACTTTCTTTGCCGTAGAGCTCACACCGTGGTGACCTCCAGTCGGTCCCACATGAAAATGGCTCAAAATTTTCCATCCTTCCTTGACATCTACACACCTTCTAATAAGCTGATCAGCACCAATGCGGAAAAGATATGGATCGTCCCAAAGTTAAAATTTGATGTCAGCAAATAATTTCTTCTTTTGCTGGTAAGGCATCTTTGGGAGGTATCCGTCAGCAAGATAGTTCGCAAAATCAGCAAACCATGGAAAACCTTCCTTCTGTGCAGTAACAAACATCAGACTCTCCGTCGGAAAACGATCGTCGATCCTAACTCCCGAATCTCCTAAATCAACTCCTTCTAGACGTGAAAGATGATCAGACGCCACATTCTCGGCCCCCATTTATCACGGATCTCTATATCGAACTCTTGAAGCAACAGGATCCATCGGATAAGACGAGGCTTAGCATCCTGCTTGCTAAAAAGATATCTAATACCGGCATGATCCGTATAAATAATCGTTTTGGACAAAACTAGATAGGAACTAAATTTGTCGAAAGCGAACACCACAGCTAAAAGCTCTTTTTCGGTGGTGGTATAGCTTTCCTGTGCGCCATTTAAGGTCCGGCTCGCATAGTATATCGGATGGAAATGTTTATCCTTCCGTTGTCCAAGAACCGCTCCGACTGCGAAATCGCTCGCGTCACACATCAACTCGAATGGTAACGACCAGTCGGGAGCAACCATGATTGGGGCGTTAACGAGTTTGTCTTTTAGAAGATCAAACGCCTCGATACACTGCTCAGAAAAAACAAATGGAGCATCCTTCTCCAAAATTTGGTCATGGGTCTCGTGATTTTAGAAAAATCTTTGATGAACCGGCGGTAGAACCCGGCATGACCTAGAAAGCTACGAATTGATCTCACAGAAGTAGGCGGGGCAAGATTAGAAATGGTCTCGACCTTTGCCCAGTCAACCTCTATCCCCGCACTTGAGATTCGATGACCTAGAACAATGCCCTCGCGAGCCATGAAATGACATTTTTCCCAGTTAAGGACTAGGTTGGTGTCAACGCAGCGGGACATCATCCTCTCGAGATTTGATAAACAATGATCGAAGGAACTCCCAAATACGGAAAAATCGTCCATGAACACCTCCATGGATTCCTCGATCATATCATGGAAAATGGCCACCATACACCTCTGGAATGTGGCCGGAGCGTTACAAAGTCCGAACGGCATACGTTTGTAAGCAAACGTTCCGTAAGGGCAGGTGAAAGTGGTTTTCTCCTGGTCGTCGGGAGCTATCGGAACCTGGAAGTACCCGGAGAAACCATCTAGGAAGCAGTAGTACTGCTGACCTGCTAAACGCTCTAACATCTGATCAATGAATGGGAGAGGAAAGTGGTCTTTCCTGGTGGCAGTATTCAGTCGGCGAGAGTCGATGCAGACTCGCCATCCCGTCACAGTCCTCGTGGGAATAAGCTCGTTCCTCTCGTTGGGTTGATACCCTTGATGTCGATAATCTTATGAGTGCAAAACGAAGGGTTGATACTCTTGATGTCGATAATCTTCCATGCAATAGCCTCCTTGTGCTCTCGTAGCACCCTCAACAACTTCTCCTTCTCGACCTTGGTCAAAGCAGATGCAATGATAACCGGAAGCTTCCTCTCTTCATCTAAAAATACATACTCAAGATGGGAAGGTAAATCCTTAAGCTCTAAGGAAAGAGGAGGACTCTCGACCAAAGGTCGGTCCATCGGATCGTCTCGTACGATCTCAGCAGACACGCCAGATTCAGGGGTATGCGACTCGGTGTCGTCATTTAAGGACTGATTGGTTACGGCAACCATTTCAATCTCCGGAATCTCCCTATCGAGAATCTGGGTGTCGGAGGCAGATCCTCCACAAATTTCGCTGAGAAACTCCCCAACATGCTCCATGATGGTATCAATGAAGTATAAGGAGTCATCAGCGGACTTGGGGTGTTTCAGAGACTGTCGAACGTCAAATGTGACGTTCTCATCCCCAACTCTTAAGATTAATTTACCCTCGCAGACATCGATCAATGCCTGTGCAGTGGCAAGGAATGGTCGGCCCAAGATGAGTGGGACACTATCGTCATCGTTCATGTCCAGGATGACAAAGTCCACCGGGAAGATGAACTTGTCGACACGAACAAGCATGTTCTCGACCACCCCTCGGGGGTATTTCACAGAACGATCAGCAAGCTGGATACTCATACGGGTAGGCCTCGGTTCGCCCAGACCCAACTTGCGATACACGGAATACGGCATGAGATTAATACTGGCACCAAGATCTGCCAGCGCATGGACGGCCGTATTATCACTCAAGATGCAGGGAATTGTGAAACTCCCAGGATCGGACATCTTTTCTGGTAACTTTCTCTGCAAGACTTCAGAGCAACCAGCACTCAGAGGAATGGAAGAGACTTCGGCTAACTTCTCTTTGTTCGAAAGAATATCCTTAAGAAACTTTGCGTATTTGGGCATTTGCGTAAGTGCCTCAAGGAAAGGAATATTAAGATGAAGTTGCTTCAAAAGATCAAGAAATTTGGAGTTATGCTCCTCGTCTCTATCCCTACGAACTCTCCCGGGATATGGGAGTCTAGGTTTTTAGACTCTCGGTGGTGTGCTGGGTAATGGTTGGTTCTCGGCATGTGCTGAACTTCCGGGGCTGTGATTCTGATGCACCTTGGCCGGTGGAGACTCCAACTGAATCTCCTCGTCTACCTGCTCCTCTACATCTACCGCAGGCTCGTTAACGACTCCTCTCGTCGCCTCTTGAATCACGGGCTCGCTACGTGCCCCTGCACCGCTCCTTGTCGTCACAGCCTTCTCGAACGCCTTCGGATTTTGTTCAGTGTTACTTGGAAGTGTATCTGGCGACCTCTCATTTAGACGACTTGCTATCTCTCCTATCTGACGCTCAAGATTTTTAATTGACGCTCCTTGATTTCTCATGAATGACTCGTGCTCCCGGAATTTCTCTTGAGTTTCTTTGTGACGGGAGTCCTCTCGAGTCATGAGTTGCGACAGCATCTGTGTCTGCTGTGCCATCATCTCCTCTAACGTGGGCTTCTTCTCCCCACTACTCGTTCCCTCACCGGAATCCTGGAATAGGCTCTGACGTTGCTGGAACCCGGACTGATTTCCGTTCCTCCAGTTGGAATTTTGGTTACCTCTCCACCCCGAATTATAAGAATTGAAAGAATGTTGATTTCGGTTTGGATTATTAACGAAGTCGACTGCCTCCTCCTGGAAACCTACGGGGCACTGAACAGTATCATGTCCCCCTCTACGGATCTCGCATAACTTACTTTTCACCTGCAAGTCCTTCACGATCTTTGCTAACGCTTCAACTTTGCCGCAAGTGCGGTGCTCGTGTCGACCGAATGCATGCCGCGTGATAGGGAATCGACGGTTTTGGTACTCTTAACTGGTGGTCACAGGTATCCACTCATGGCTAAACCGTTAAACAAGGCAATGCACTCATCCGTATCCTTCGTTGTCAGTAGGTTACCTCCTGCAGCTGTGTCGAGCATACTCTGAGTTGCGTACGTCACTCCGTTGTAGAACTTCTCAACAACCGCCCAGTCTTGTAGGCCGTGGTTTGGACATAACGCAAGTATATTTGTGAACATTTCCAACGCTTCGTAGAAGCTCTCGGTGTCCTCCATCTGGAAAGAATGAATTTGGTTACGCAAACGAGCGGCCTTAGCCGGAGGATCGTATTTTTCAAGAAATTGTGTCTGCATGACAGCCCAAGTAGCAATGGATCCTTGTGGGAGGGACTCAAGCCACACACTCGCATGATCAATGAGTGAGAACGGAAAGATTCGTAGTTTGATGGCGTCTTCGGATACGCCGGCAAGATGAAACGTGTCGCAAATTCGTGTGATGCGAGTGATATGAGCATGTGGGTTCTCATGGAGTAACCCGTGAAATTGAGCAGAATGAGAAATCGTGTTCAGAACATTAGATGGAATCTGCCAAGTCATTTGAACTCCTATAGCTGGTGAAGCAATGTTGGATCTCGCGCCAGCATCGACCGGACGGGCCCGGTCTGCAACTGTCCTCCTTGGTGGTGGATTCGCGTCGCCAATAATCCTATCCCTAATGACGGGTTCAGAAAAAGTAGGAGAAGAGAACGTATTACCGACGGATGTAGATGAACTGGAAGACGGTTTTGTACAACGTCTCTCAAAAAGCTCTCTCTCTCTGGTTCGGGAAATCCTTCAATTTCTGGTGGTCCTAGAGATCTAGTACATCGCATACAACTATTAAAATAAATAAAAGAAACTATAATTAGCTAAACTATTTTAAACTAACAAACAAAACAAATAAGAAAGACAAGTAGTAAACAAGGCAAGTCCTAACTCGAGTCGTTCTTACTACGCCTCAAACCGTGTCCCCGACAACGGCGCCAAAAACTTGATGTGCGAAAATATATATATAAATAAAACACAAGTCGCAACTAAGCTTTAAAAACCAAACAATCTATCCTAGTTCACACAAACGGCAAGTGTACCGGTCGCGTATAGCACAAATGAGGAAAGTCCGAATATCGAAATCGAAGACACGTGAAAACGTTTATAATCACTAAACTCTAACCAAGACTCACCAAAATATTTAATTGATTTTTTTTTTAGATTTGATTTAACTACTTAACTTAACTAAATGAAAACTTTTGACAAAACTTCGGAAACTTTGACTGCGGTGATAAAAACGTCTACCTAGGTAAGAATCATATTGAAGGAGATGACAAGACAATGGATTGAAAACTCTCACGACACCGGTTCTAAAGGATGACACAACTAAGGTTCGCTCAAGAAGGTCAGATCACCTCTCGGTCTCACTAACAAACTCTAACTTATTTTAGTTGATTTTAAGAACAAACCGGGAAAACAAATTATTAACGTGTTCTAATGCCGACTCACCTCTCGGTCTCACCGACACACTAGCCTAATGGAAACGAATACTATGCAACCAAGGATAGAGGAACAATTCAACCTAACTTAAACTAGACCAACTAATCGCTCAAACACCCAAACCCGACAAGAACAAAACCCGCTCTCGCGCGATCTTAGTTCTAACAAGTAAAAGTAATGAGACGAGTTTACTTCTTATCACTTCTCGGTCTCTAAGAAGGTGTTTCACAACTGATTTTATCTAATTAATTTACTCACTTATCCCTACGGTTGTACTTCCCGAAAATAAACCCTAAACACAAAGTAAAGAGACTTAAACATGCAACAACTAATCAAAACCGATTCAGTTAATTAAAGAGCGAGGTTATTAGGTATAATCAAACAAAACACAGCCACTAAACACAATCTAATTTACTGTTAAATCAAACTTTACATTAGTAATTGAAGCCATGATCATTAACAATCCATATTACTAGTCAAAACCTAACAATATTCATCAAACCTAGGTAGAACAAACAAGATTAGCTACTTATTAAGTTTGGACAGCCATTAACATTCAAGTAAAACATCATAAACATCAACATAAACATAATCAAACTCATTCAAGATCCAAGAATAACTAAATCAAAGTCAAACAATCAATTACTTGCAAAACAATCCAAAGAAAAAGATCAATTCAACTAGTTAGGGTTCTTGAACAAGAAGTAAAGTTTATGAATGATTACTTAAGGTTATTGAGCTGAGTTTATGGATGTATTTGATGTCTAGCAGCTGCACAAGACTCTCCTTGGTGTTCTTCTTCCTCTCCAGCCGTCACAACAGCCACCACAAGTTCTTTTTTCTCTTCCTTTGCTGCTGCCGATCGCAACCTTGTAGGAGTTAGGGTTTTTTTTTTTTTTTTGATTTCGGTTTTAGGGCTGGATAATGGCTGAAAACTAAGTTAATTAACTTAATATAATATCATGTAAGACTTCTAACTTGTGGGCTTGGTTCAGGCCTTGAGTTGTAGCTTCGAAACTTGACCAAAAAGGCCCTTAAAGTCTTCCAACTTAACTTTTTTTTCACCATCTTTCATAAACCAACAATTAACATTTAAACTTTGTAAATTATTGCACTTAACCCCCAATACTTTCATAAAATAAGCAATTAAGCATAAAAACCATGATAAAATCATAAGGAAAGTAAGTGTGTTTTGCTACACATCGTTCACCTAATTCGCTTTCGCACTCTGTAACGAAACACTTCTAGTTCGTTATGCATATTTAACGAATCAAGACACGAATCAAGCCTCATTCGCTACTCTGCGCGTTCAAGTTGACTAACGAATTAGCTGATTCGTTATTTAAAATTTCAAACGAATTAGATCTGATCCGTGCATTGAGAAACGTGTAAGGACAGAGTATATAGGACGGCGTGTATACGAACCGTCCTATACTATTCATCTTTCTTCCTTACACTTAACGTTACCCTGCTCAAATTTTTCATAATTTTTCGATCATCAAAATTTGGACTTTTGAGTATACCAGTGTGTTGATAAGGTATAGATGATCACTTGTTTGTGATTTTCGTCAAAAATGTTACAGCTTTGATAGGCTAATTATGTGATTTTGATATAAGGGTATTACGGTTTTTGAAACTCTGCATAATCAGAGTCATACTGTGTTAATATATTTTATTTTGATATCATTGTGATCGGAATGTCACTCCGAGACCCTTGGTGGTCTTTAATCAGAGTTTGATTCTAGATTGCCAGGTCAATTGATTGTTTGTTGTTTCGGGTGTTTATGCTCTTTTAAAACCCTTAATAACCTAACTTATTTCAAGTTGTTGAACCTCAAATCAACACCATTTGCTTCGTATTGTGTTTCCGAGATTGTTATGCATGTCGATTCGGTTATTCAACGATGATTATGGATTAATCGATACTGGATTCATACTGTTGACTTTCAGTGTTCTTATTTAATTTTGACTTTGACTATGAGAGTCAAAGATTAAGTCTAATTTTTGACCATTCGTTAACCTTAGTGAATTGGAACTCTTCCGTGTCCAATTCGTTAAGGATTTACACGAACTAGAACAACGACTCATTCACTTAGCGAATCAGATATGGATTCGTCAATTTGGAACGAACTAGAAGTTAGTTCGTTAATATTAATAGTTAATTCGTTGTTTCTTTTTCGTTAATTTATTTTCTTGATAGCGACTCAGTCAATTCGTTATACTTTTGTAACGAATCTGACTGTTTTGATAACGAATGACATTTCAAAATTGATTATTTAATTAATTTAACTAAGTACTGTAAATTAATAAAATATTCCAAAGGTCTAAACGCGTCGATACATTGATTACACACGACATCTAAAATTAAATACACTGCCTATTGATATATATATATATATATATATATATATATATATATATATATATATATATATATATATATATATATAAGTGCCTAAAGTATATTAAACCTTCACATTACTTATATTAGTCTATATTTATTCAGTATAATGGCCGATCAAATGGATCCAGATCCACCAGCTGCTCCTCAATAACAAGAACAACCTCAAGAACAAGCCGAATTACAGTTGCTACCATATGACAAAAAGCACAACATCTGTGCTTATGTTGATCCAGACGTTGCTGATGAAGCTCAGTTTGGGACCATGTTAACATTTCTACGTCGTTCGGTGATACCTTATGCTATAACTGCTCGACCCACTATTTATCTGAGTATTATTAGGCAGTTCTGGAATACTGATAAGTTTGTTAACACCGAGAATAACATTCGAGCAACAATCAAACAAACTCCCATTACAGTGGATGTTGATGTGATTAGGAGGGTGCTTCGGTTTGGGGACAATGATAATAACCCAAGTGAGTTTGATAAGGAGTTAATCAAGGGTTTGTTTACATGTGTACATTATGGTAGGGATATTGAAGATTCCATGTTTAACAAGAATGGACTGTGCCCACCTTACAAGTATCTTTTACACGTACTGATCATTGTTTGGGTGGTCGTCGGGGTGGATTTAATGAATGTCGTATCAGTTTGCAATCGGAATTTGTGGTACTTATTCTCAATAAACCATTCAACTACTCAGAAATGGTCTTCGATCATTTGAAAGAACAAGTTCAGCAAACGGCTCAGAAGAAGAAGTAATGTATCCTCGATTTCTGCAGTTGATAATTCAATACTTGATTCCCAACTTGGTGATTGATAGAACATTAATGGATGATGTTCTTGTAACAACGTGAAAATTTCGAGTTCAAATTATCAACTTTCCAAAGTCTAGGGACTAAAATTGCCAAAATCCAAACTTGAGGGTTAAAAATGAAAAATCTTATTTCTTGTCCTATCGCGCTACGCGATGGACAAAAGTAGAAGCCCATCGCGTACCGCGATGGAGCTTCTGACACAGTGTGACACGTGTGCCACGTGGCACACGGTGGCACTATGTGCTGCCACGTGTCACCACGTGGCAACATTGCCGCCACGTGTGTCCACGTGGAGCGGCGTCTGCCACGTGTTGACAAGTGGCAGACCTATGCTCTAACTCAGCTGACCTATATCGCGGTACGCGATAGGTCAGCCGAGGGACCCATCGCGTACCTCGATGGGAACCAATTTGAGCTCTATAAATAGCGGCCAATGGCAGATCATTTACACATCCCAACTCATCTCTCACTTCTCTCTAACATCTCTCTAGCCATACCTCGATAAATGTGCCATAATATCTCGATAAGCGTACCTCGAATCTCTCATTTGTGTACCAACGTTTCCTTAAGAAATTGTGCCACCCTCCACCCACATACCAAGAATGTGTTGTCGAAATGGCAATGAATCTCGATAAACGTGTCAACGAGTATTGAAGTTTGGTGTAATAGTTTGACGATCGAGAAGTAAAGCGGCGTCGGAGTGTTGCTCAAGTCCCTAGGATTTCGGTGCGCCACTAAGGTTAGGCGTAATATCAAATTCAATATAATTTAATATTATATTCAAGGCTTAAGCCTTAAGTCGATGATATACTCGATACCTCGATAAAAGAAAAGAAAAGAAAACATAACAAAGAAATGAATGAAAGATTGAATGTTGAATATGTGATAACATATATATGTGTGTAAGTATATATGTATATATTTTTTGTTATGAAAATATTATTTAATGAATAAAGAGTATTCTTAAATAATAAAAGAAAAGATTACGTTTCTTAGAGAAGAAGAAACGTCGGGTTTTCATATAAACTAAAGGTTTATAATTTACTTTTAAACTAGAAGTTTTTAAGTAAATAAAGAATTGAACTAAAGGTTCAATCGAGGATTGAGATATAAGGCTAAAGGTCTTAAGCCGGATCGTGTATCCGACTAACAAATATTTATACTCGTACTCTAGGTGCGAGATAAAGAAAGGGAAAGACCCTTGGACGGTGAGTGAATCCGATCCTAAAGAGATAAGGTGAATACGCCCCCAAACTTTTAAACTTGTTTTTTAAATGAGTCAAACTTGTTATGTGAAATTGTTTACAAGGAACTATGTGTTCCTAAAACTGTTATAACTATGGGTATAAACCTAGCCCTCAGGCTGTGGTATACGTATGTTTGGATCCTTACATAGGTGGTATATGCGATGTATGGGCATTATCGCACCACCCTTGGTCATAGGACGCCCTCCTGCAAAGAGTACGACCGTATGTGTATATTTATGGGTACTTAATTAAGTCGAACGCTGCGGTGTTTGCTGAGGTGACCTAGAGTAGAGGCTCTAGTTTATAATGTGTTATTTGACTTTGTTATTCCTAAGCCACGGTAGGCCGAGGCAGGCGTAGTCTCGAGGGGTAATAAAGTAAAAGAAGTTATTTTGCGTCAGTGTGTTCACCAGCATTCGTTGCTGACGTATTTTAATACATTTTGCAGGTGAACAAAGTTAGAGCTTGGAATGACGAAGTACTATGATATCCGATGGCTCGAATATATTTTGTATAAACTTAATATGATGGTTTTGTAATTATAAACACATAAATGTTTTGTTAACTTAACGGGTATTTTATAATCCTGTCTTTTATATATATAAATTACATTTTTGATCCTTAAAGTTTATAAGTCTTCCGCAAATTAACGCAACTCTGAATTATTTACAAATACGATACCAACTGTTGGGTCACGCTCCTAGGCCCTAGATGAGGGTGTGACAGGTTGGTATCAAAGCCATCGATGTTAGCGAATTGGGTATCATAAAACAATACCCAAGATTCGATCCAAGTATAGGAAATAACTGTTTATGTGTTTTAGGGATAAGATAGGCTGGTAACCTTTCTTTTCCACTCTACATTCTAAACCACCCATAATATTAGATGTCATTCAAATCTCACATTGAAGACTTTGTGCGCAAGGCAAAGGAAGCTGGAATTGCCGAACCATACCCCGAAGACAACATGAGCGAGGGTTATTATGAAGCATACTTCAACCAAGATGTGGAACACGACTTGACCAAACCTGTGTACTACCCTGGAAGTAGACACTACCCAATAGATGTTCCTGATAGTCCACCAAACCAAGGAATTGAGCCACCAAGACACTCAAGCTACCATCCACCGACATTACCGATGTACAATCCCTCTGAAATACCGACGTGTCACCCAACAGAGATTCCCACTTATAAACCCTCGGAGATGCCGCAATACTATCCAACCGGATACCTACCAAACTCTCAACCATCCTCCGAGTGGATGAAATATCTTTCCGAACAACAAGAGTGGCATGCCGGAAGTTCCACCTTCAAAGAAGTTAGTTCCCAACCAAAAAACGGTGAAGGACCGTTTCGTAGACCCAAGATGAGGGTTATGATGCCCACTGAGACTTTCCAGATGATCTCAATAAACGATGAAACCGCACAACCCATGGAGGAAGATGAACCAGAAAAAGAAGAACCCGATGAAGTAGAAGATCCTGATGAAGAAGAGGACCCTGATGAAGAGGAAGACCTTGAGGAAGAATCTGAAGAGGAACCGGAAGAAGAGCATCCTGAGAATCCAAATGAGATGCCAAGCCCAATGGATGGATCACTCACTTCCCAAAATCCAAGATATGGTTCTGTGGATCCATATGTCCAACATCTTGAAAAATTGAGGAACTAAGCTTCATCAAGCTTCCCACCATTCCAAGGAGAAATTCCATCAATTCAAGAGCAAGCCGACGAGATCCGAGAGCAGAATCAAGCTGCCAAGACCTACCTCTACCTTTCATCCGACATGGAGTATGTTCCGTATCCAGAGCCGAGTAATCATTACGAAATGGTGACTCTGGTTACCGTGACCCACCTCCGCAGTATGGATACCCCAATATAATTCCACAATCGTATGAAGAACATCTGGATCATGCATTGCACGAAACCGACGATTGGAGGAAGAAGGTAGACGAGGTAGAGAAAAAAAAGAAGAAAGTTGGGGAAACACTCCTTCGAAAATGCAACAAAATATCGAAGGTTGTGAAGAAATTTTTGAAGAGCTGAAGATGGTGGCCGTGTGAAAACTGTGTGTAAAATAGTCCTGTATGCTATGTGTATAAATAAAGAACGTTTGTAACGTTCTCTTGTAATGATAGGACGAGTTATATATATATATCGTTGAAACGATATATATATGTGTAATATAAAATATACATATCCATTTGAGATATGTATATATGAAATAAACGTGTGTTTAATAAAGAAATGTTGTTAAAATTTCATACTTAAATTGAAAAGAAAAAGAAAAATATGTCTTAACAAAGTAACAACAATGATAACGCTCGAAAAGAAAGAGAGATGAGAGATAAAGGGAAAGGCCCTGAGAACGAGCGAGAGGAAGAAATTCCTGAGAAATACATGAATAGAATCCAAAAGATGATTAAAGATGCGGTTAGGGAAGAATCCGCGTTCAGATCTCAATCTCGACAATCTAGACATTCCCGAACTGTTAACCCTTCCGTTCATCCATCGAAATCTGTTAAATCTCGTCCTAAACCATTCCGTGATGAAGAAAGCGATCATGGGTCTAATGTCGAAAAGGCGTTAGGCAAAAGTTTAAGAAGTTAAAAATGAGTGGTTGTACGTTCAAGGATTTTAAGTACTATGGACCGAAATAGTTCCATGGTGACAAGGGAGCCATCAAAACTGTGAGGTGGCTCGAGGAGATGGAAACTCTTGTTATCACAAGCAAGTGTTCCGAGGAGGAGAAAATTCAGTACTCCGCTCTCATGTTCAAAGGTGAAGCGCACGAGTGGTGGAATGCGCTGTTGATGAGTAAGGGAATGGACATGATGTATAGTTTAACATGAGATGAGTTTAAAGCCATGGTGATGGGGAAGTTTTGTCCGATGCATGAAACCGACCAAGTCCAAACTAAGTTTCTAAATCATAAGGTCGTGGGGACAAATCTTCGTGAGTACAATACTAAGTTCCTTGAGTATTGTCGTTTAGTTCCACAACTGGTGAGTCCGGAATCCAGCAAAGTTACCCGATACATTTGGGGACTTCAGCGGGAAATCCGCGACATGGTGAGGTCTCACTTACCTCAAACTGTTGACTCGGCTATGGAGTTGGCCGGTTATTTGATGGGCGGCATGGTCCGCAATAAGGAAGAGGACAAAAAGGTGACACCAACAGCTGCTCAAGGAAAGACCGGAGGAAGTTCCAACTTTAGAGGCAAGGGCGTAAACCGAAACAACTCTACGCCATGCAAGACCTGTAGGAGGTATCATAAGGGCCAATGCAATTTCGCCCCGTCTCCTAAAGTCTGTGGGTCCTGTAATCGTACGGGACATGATGTTGCTAACTGTTGGAATAAGAAGATGACTTGCTTTAATTGAAAGGAGATGGGCCATTTGAATTTTGAGTGCCCAAAGAACAAACCTGCTGCTGGTGGTGCGGGTGGAAGTGGCCAAAACAAGAAAGGAAACGCTCGAGTCTTCGTAGTCGACACAAAAAGGGCCGCTGACATGCCGGAAACCATAACCGGTACGTTTCTAGTCAACGACACCTATGCTAGAGTTTTGTTTGATTCGGGTGCCAATTTAAGTTTTATAGATTATAGTTTCTGTAGTCTATTAAACGAACCATTAACAAAATTAGATAAAACTTTAAGCGTCGAGACTGCTAGTGGCGAAATCGTTAAAATCTCCGAAGCCCTTGAAAACGGAAAAATCCTTCTAGCCGGTTATATTCTGCCTATTTGTTTGTTACCTATGAGTCTGGCTGGTTTTGATATTGTACTTGGTATGGATTGGTTATCTGATAACCATGCTCATATAATTTGCAATAGCAAAACTGTTGAACTTCAAACCCTCGATAAATGAACAATTCGAATTGAAGGGGACAAAGACGCTGGCCAAGTTAGCATAATTTCCACGATTAGGGCTAACAAATGTTTGAATCAAGGATGTCTCGCATTCATGGCCTACGTCACTGAAGAATCAAAGCCAAAAGAAATCAAAGACGTCCCTATTATTTCTGATTTTTCTGACGTCTTTCCTGATGAACTTCCTGGAATCCCTCCTGATCGTGAAGTAGAATTTGGGATTGATCTTATTCCTGGTACTGCTCCAATCGCCAAAGCTCCACGTTTAGCGCCAACCGAAATGAAGGAGTTGAAGAAACAGCTCGGATGAGCTTTTAGAGAAAGGTTTCATTCGACCAAGTTCGTCGCCTTGGGGAGCGCCAATTCTATTCGTCAAGAAGAAAGATGGTTCCATGAGGATGTGTATTGACTATCGTGCGTTGAACAAAGTCACAATCAAAAACCGATATCCACTCCCTCGTATCGATGACCTTTTTGACCAACTTCAAGGTGCTAGCTATTTTTCTAAAATCGATCTTCGTTCCGGCTATCACCAACTCAAAGTCCAATCCGAAGATTTCCGAAAACCGCGTTTCGAACAAGTTATGGACATTATGAGTTGACGGTTATGCCGTTTGGACTCACTAAAGCCCCAGCTGCGTTCATGGATATGATGAACCGTATTTGCAAGCCGTACTTGGATAAATTTGTTATCAGATTCATCGACGATATACTTATTTACTCTAAGTCTAAGGCTGATCATGAAATTCATCTTCGAACGTTGCTTGAAATTCTTAGGACCGAGAAACTGCACGCCAAGTTCTCGAAATGCGGGTTCTGGTTGCACGAGGTGCAATTTCTTGGTCACGTCATTAACGTTAATGGTATTCAAGTGGACCCTGCTAAGATTGAAGCTATCTCTAAGTGGGAGGTCCCGAAGTCACCAACCGAGATCCAAAGTTTCTTCGGTTTGGCCGGCTATTACCGTATATTCATCGAGAACTTTTCTCGAATCTCCGTTCCCTTAACTTCCTTGACTCGTAAGAATATCAAGTATGAATGGGGAACAAAGCAACAAGAGGCATCTAATATACTTAAACAAAAACTCGCCCAAGCACCTATCTTGGCTTTGCCGGAAGGTATTGAGGATTTTGTAGTCTTTAGTGATGCGTCTCACTCGGGTTTGGGATGCGTACTAATGCAACGCAAGAAAGTAATTGCTTACGCCTCTCGACAACTCAAAGTAGACGAAAAGAATTACACAACTCACGATCTAGAGTTAGGCGCCATAATCTTTGCACTTAAGATATGGAGGCACTATCTCTATGGAGTTAGATTTACCGTGTACACTCATCATAAGAGCTTAAAGCACATCTTTGATCAAAAGGAGCTCAACATGCGCCAACGGCGATGGATGGAAACGCTCAATGACTACGACTGTGAGATCGTTTATCACGAAGGTTAAGCTAACATTGTGGCTGACGCCTTAAGTCGTAAGGAGCATGAGAAGCCCAAAAGAGTACGAGCGTTGCGCTTAGAACTCCAAATAGATCTCATTGAGCAAATCAAATCCGCTCAAACTCAAGCAATCAATGAAAACCAAATCTCCGACGAAAAACGTAATGGCACCATTGACTCGTTAGTCAAAGGTAATGATGGTATCCTTAGAATGGGAAACCGGATTTGGGTACCAATCGTTGGAGGATTGCGTGAGAAAAGTTTAAACGAAGCTCATAAGTCGAAATACATGATGCATCCCGGAAGTGATAAGCTGTACCACAATCTTAAGGCAAACTATTGGTGGAACGGAATGAAAAGGGATGTCGCTTCGCACGTTGCGAAATATCTTACTTGTTTGAAAGTCAAGGCTGAACATCAAAAGCCTTCGGGATTGCTTCAGCAACCCGAACTTCCCGTTTGGAAGTGGAAGTTAATAACCATGGATTTCATTACTAAACTCCCGAAGACAACTCGACAACACAATGCAATATGGGTAATTGTGGATCGTTTAACGAAGTCTGGCACACTTCATACCCATCAACGAGTCGTACTCAATGGATAGATTAGCGCGTGTTTATGTAAACAACATCGTTGCTTTGCATGGAGTACCGCTGTCTATAATATCTGAACGAGACAGTCGTTTTACGTCTCATTTCTGGAAAAGCTTCCAACAAGCTCTTGGTACAAAGTTAAACTTGAGCAATGCCTATCATCCGCAAACCGATGGGGAAAGTGAAAGAACGATTCAAACGTTGGAAGATATGCTCCGTGCTTGTGTGATCGATTTAGGTGGAAGTTGGAACGACCACTTACCCCTAATGGAATTCTCATACAATAATAGCTATCACACAGGTATTCAAGCTGCACCATTCGAGGCGTTATATGGTCGAAAGTGTAGAACACCCGTGTGCTGGTCTGAAACCGGAGACAAACAATTATCTGGACCCGAGATAGTCCAGGAAACCACCGACAAGGTTATTCAAATTCGAAAGCGACTTAAGACGGCACGTGATCGCAAAAGAGTTATGCCGACGTCCGTCGTAAGCCGTTAGAATTTAATATCGGTGATAAGGTTTTATTAAAAGTCTCGCCTTGGAAAGGCGATGTTCTCTTCGGTAAGAAAGGAAAGTTAAGTCCTCGATTCGTTGGACCTTTTGAGGTACTCGAACGAATCGGAAATGTTGCATACCGTTTGCGATTGCCCGAGAAAATGCAAGGAATACATGATGTGTTCCATATTTCGAATCTGCGTAAGTGTTTGACCGATGAATCTTTGGCTATGCCATTGAAAGACGTAGAAATAAACGAAAATTTAAAGTTCGTAGAACGTCCGATTAAAATTGAAGATTCGAAAACAATGAAATTGAAAAGAAGAATTTTGAAAATTGTGAAAGTAAAATGGGACTCGCGTAGAGGGCCCGAATATACTTGGGAACTCGAATCGGAAATGAAAAGAAAATACCCACACTTGTTCGAGTAAAACAATCTCGAGGACGAGATTTGTTTCAAGGTGGGGAGGATGTAACAACGTGAAAATTTGGAGTTCAAATTATCAACTTTCCAAAGCTAGGGACTAAAATTGCCAAAATCCAAACTTGAGGGTTAAAAATGAAAACTCTTATTTCTTGTCCTATCGCACTACGCGATGGACAAAAGGAGAAGCCCATCGCGTACCGCGATGGCGTTATATGGGCGAAAGTGTAGAACACCCGTGTGCTGGTCTGAAACCGGAGACAACCAATTATCTGGACCCGAGATAGTCCAGGAAACCACCGACAAGGTTATTCAAATTCCAAAGCGACTTAAGACGGCACGTGATCGCCAAAAGAGTTATGCCGACGTCCGTCGTAAGCCGTTAGAATTTAATATCGGTGATAAGGTTTTATTAAAAGTCTCGCCTTGGAAAGGCGATGTTCTCTTCGGTAAGAAAGGAAAGTTAAGTCCTCGATTCTTTGGACCTTTTAAGGTACTCGAACGAATCGGCAATGTTGCATACCGTTTGCGATTGCCCGAGAAAATGCAAGGAATACATGATGTGTTCCATATTTCGAATCTGCGTAAGTGTTTGACCGATGAATCTTTGGCTATGCCATTGAAAGACGTAGAAATAAACGAAAATTTAAAGTTCTTAGAACGTCCGATTAAAATTGAAGATTCAAAAACAATGAAATTGAAAAGAAGAATTTTGAAAATAGTGAAAGTAAAATGGGACTCGCGTAGAGGGCCTGAATATACTTGGGAACTCGAATTGGAAATGAAAAGAAAATACCCACACTTGTTCGAGTAAAACAATCTCGAGGACGAGATTTGTTTCAAGGCGGGGAGGATGTAAAACGTGAAAATTTGGAGTTCAAATTATCAACTTTCCAAAGTCTTGGGACTAAAATTGCCAAAATCCAAACTTGAGGGTTAAAAATGAAAAATCTTATTTCTTGTCCTATCGCGCTACGCGATGGACAAAAGGAGAAGCCCATCGCGTACCGCGATGGCGTTATATGGTCGAAAGTGTAGAACACCCGTGTGCTGGTCTGAAACCGGAGACAACCAATTATCTGGACCCGAGATAGTCCAGGAAACCACTGACAAGGTTATTCAAATTCGAAAGCGACTTAAGTCGGCATGTGATCGCCAAAAGAGTTATGCCGACGTCCGTCGTAAGCCGTTAGAATTTAATATCGGTGATAAGGTTTTATTAAAAGTCTCGCCTTGGAAAGGCGATGTTCTCTTCGGTAAGAAAGGAAAGTTAAGTCCTCGATTCTTTGGACCTTTTAAGGTACTCGAATGAATCGGCAATGTTGCATACCTTTTGCGATTGCCCGAGAAAATGCAAGGAATACATGTTGTGTTCCATATTTCGAATCTGCGTAAGTGTTTGACCGATGAATCTTTGACTATGCAATTGAAAGACGTAGAAATAAACGAAAATTTAAAGTTCGTAGAACGTCCGATTAAAATTGAAGATTCGAAAACAATGAAATTGAAAAGAAGAATTTTGAAAATTGTAAAAGTAAAATGGGACTCGCGTAGAGGGCCTGAATATACTTGGGAACTCGAATCGTAAATGAAAAGAAAATACCCACACTTGTTCGAGTAAAACAATCTCGAGGACGAGATTTGTTTCAAGGTTGGGAGGATGTAACAACGTGAAAATTTGGAGTTCAAATTATCAACTTTCCAAAGTCTAGGGACTAAAATTGCCAAAATCCAAACTTAAGGGTTAAAAATGAAAAATCTTATTTCTTGTCCTATCGCGCTACGCGATGTACAAAAGGAGAAGCCCATCGCGTACCGCGATGGCGTTATATGGTCGAAAGTGTAGAACACCCGTGTGCTGGTCTGAAACCGGAGACAACCAATTATCTGGACCCGAGATAGTCCTGGAAACCACCGACAAGGTTATTCAAATTCGAAAGCGACTTAAGACGGCACGTGATCGCCAAAAGTGTTATGCCGACGTCTGTCGTAAGCCGTTAGAATTTAATATCGGTGATAAGGTTTTATTAAAAGTCTCGCCTTGGAAAGGAGTTGTTCTCTTCGGTAAGAAAGGAAAGTTAAGTCCTCGATTCATTGGACCTTTTGAGGTACTCGAACGAACCGGCAATGTTGCATACCGTTTGCGATTGCCCGAGAAAATGCAAGGAATACATGATGTGTTCCATATTTCGAATCTACGTAAGTGTTTGACCGATGAATCTTTGGATATGCCATTGAAAGACGTAGAAATAAACGAAAATTTAAAGTTCGTAGAACGTCCGATTAAAATTGAAGATTCGAAAACAATGAAATTGAAAAGAAGAATTTTGAAAATTGTGAAAGTAAAATGGGACTCGCGTAGAGGGCCTGAATATACTTGGGAACTCGAATTGGAAATGAAAAGAAAATACCCACACTTGTTCGAGTAAAACAATCTCGAGGACGAGATTTGTTTCAAGGCGGGGAGGATGTAACAACGTGAAAATTTGGAGTTCAAATTATCAACTTTCCAAAGTCTAGGGACTAAAATTGCCAAAATCCAAACTTGATGGTTAAAAATGAAAAATCTTATTTCTTGTCCTATCGCGCTACGCGATGGACAAAAGGAGAAGCCCATCGCGTACCGCGATAGCGTTATATGGTCGAAAGTGTAGAACACCCGTTTGCTGGTCTGAAACCAGAGACAACAAATTATCTGGACCCGAGATAATCCAGGAAACCACCGACAAGGTTATTCAAATTCGAAAGCGACTTAAGACGGCACGTGATCGCCAAAAGTGTTATGCCGACGTCCGTCGTAAGCCGTTAGAATTTAATATCGGTGATAAGGTTTTATTAAAAGTCTCGCCTTGGAAAGGAGTTGTTCTCTTCGGTAAGAAAGGAAAGTTAAGTCCTCGATTCGTTGGACCTTTTGAGGACTCGAACGAATCGGCAATGTTGCATACCGTTTGCGATTGCCCGAGAAAATGCAAGGAATACATGTTGTGTTCCATATTTCGAATCTGCGTAAGTGTTTGACCGATGAATCTTTGGCTATGCCATTGAAAGACGTAGAAATAAATGAAAATTTAAAGTTCGTAGAACGTCCGATTAAAATTGAAGATTCGAAAACAATGAAATTGAAAAGAAGAATTTTGAAAATTGTGAAAGTAAAATGGGACTCGCGTAGAGGGCCCGAATATACTTGTAACTCGAATCGAAAATGAAAAGAAAATACTCACACTTGTTCGTGTAAAACAATCTCGAGGACGAGATTTGTTTCAAGGTGGGGAGGATGTAACAACGTGAAAATTTGGAGTTCAAATTATCAACTTTCCAAAGTCTAGGGACTAAAATTGCCAAAATCCAAACTTGATGGTTAAAAATGAAAAATCTTACTTCTTGTCCTATCGCTCTACGCGATGGACAAAAGTAGAAGCCCATCGCGTACCGCGATGGAGCTTCTGACACAGTGTGACATGTGGCACACGGTGGCACTATGTGCTGCCACGTGGCAACACTGCCGCCACATGTCTCCACGTGTTGCCATGTGGAGCGGCGTCTGCCACGTGTCGACACGTGGCAGACCTATGCTCTGACTCAGCTGACCTATATCGCGGTACGCGATAGGTCAGCCCAGGGACCCATCGCGTACCGCGATGGGAACCAATTTGAGCTCTATAAATAGCGGCCAAGGGCAGATCATTTCCACATCCCAACTCAGCTCTCACTTCTCTCTAACATCTCTCTAGCCATACCTCAATAAACGTGCCATAATATCTCGATAAGCGTACCTTGAATCTCTCATTTGTGTACCAACGTTTCCTTAAGAAATTGTGCCACCCTCCACCCACATACCAAGAAGGTGTTGTTGAAATGACAATGAATTTCGATAAACGTGTCAACGAGTATTGAAGTTTGGTGTAATCGTTTGACGATCTAGAAGTAAAGCGGCGTCGGAGTGCTGCTCAAGACCATAGGATTTCGGCACGCCACTAAGGTTAGGCGTAATATCAAATTCAATATAATTTAATATTATATTCAAGGCTTAAGCCTTAAGTCGATGATATACTCGATACCTCGATAAAAGAAAAGAAAAGAAAACATAACAAAGAAATGAATGAAAGATTGAATGTTGAATATGTGATAACATATATATGTGTATAAGTATATATATATATATATATATTTTTTATGAAAATATTATTTAATGAATAAAGAGTATTCTTAAATAATAAAAGAAAAGATTACGTTTCTTAGAGAAGATGAAACGTCGGGTTTTCATATAAACTAAAGGTTTATAATTTACTTTTAAACTGGAAGTTTTTAAGTAAATAAAGAATTGAACTAAAGGTTCAATCGAGGATTGAGATATAAGACTAAAGGTCTTAAGCCGGATCGTGTATCCGACTAACAAATATTTATAGTCGTACTCTAGGTGCGAGATAAAGAAAGGGAAAGACCCTTGGACAGTGAGTGAATCCGATCCTAAGTCGATAGACAACCTACCATGAAATTTTCGACCCCTGTGAAAAGATTTCCTGGGTCTGTCACTGCTACCATATATACATCTTGATTCCGGTAAACTAAATCGTTAGATGTTTTGGGCCCGGTCAATGCGGTGACTTGTTGGATTATATGAAAGTGGAGAAATGAAAGAAAATTTACAAATAAACAATGCACTATTTCAAAGATGGTTGAAAATGCTAAAGCTGAAGAACCAAGGCAAAAGATCCATATAAATACTAAAGGAAAGTTGATGTATGTTTAATTTTATTAATTTTCCATTCTAATTGAGGTTCCTAGCTATACTAGTTTGATGGTTCTGGTTTTTCGTCTAATTGATGTTTTAAACTGTATACACAAATTATGAAGTGAGTTCCCGTCATACATCCAAAGGGAGAAAACAATGTATATTTTGCATAATTTCACCCGTTAAGTTATAGTATTGTGTATATTTAAGATTTTTAAATCAGATATTTTTTAATCTATCTTTAAAAATGAACATGACAAGTACAGAAAACCTATTTGCCATTCCAGGAAAATACATCCACACATTTAACCCGCCCTTATAAATAAAGAAACAGAATTAACAAAAATAAGATATACTAGTAATTGTACATATCTGTAATGGTGTATATATATGCGTACATGATTCATATAGTTTATGCACCTTGAGCCATGGCTTCCCAATATTCTTCCTTTTTCCTGTGTACTCTCCTAGTTATTTTCTCAGTATCTATCCACGGAATCTCGGCCGTGAAATACGACGTAGTTCTAGCATCCCCAAACCATCCCGGCGCCATCAAATTTCAGAACGTTATAGGCGGGATTCCATTCACCAAACAATTAATGGGTCAGGTCAACAACTACCTATGGACCACCATCCTCAAACAAACCACCCCCGCGGACAGAAATCCCGTAGATGTCGTAAAAGTTAACCTCCAGGCTTTTATAGGAGGTGAAGCAGTCACTACCGGTAATCTGATTAATGTGAGCTTGGTTTATTTAAACGATTACAACGGGCCATTGGACTTGAAAAAGGAATTCATGTCCCTTTTGCACCATGAAATGACCCATTGTTTCCAATGGAATGGGGCCAATACGGCCCCTGTAAATGTCGTAGAAGGGATCGCGGATTATACCATCTTGAAAGCAAACCTCTACCCGCCGTTATATGCACGGCCTGGCATGGGAGATAGATGGGACCAGGGGTATGATTTCACAGCTCGTTTTTTCGAATACTGTGACTCTCAGACTCCGGACTTTGTGGCAAAGCTTAACAAAATGATGAGGAACAGTTATGATGTCTCCTTCTTTAAAAATATAACAGGAAAGCCCGTGGAGCAACTGTGGAAGGACTACAAGGCTAAATATCCAGGAGTGAAATAAATGAAGACTAATTATAAATATTAATATCATGCATGTGTTTGCATGGTGTATGTGTGTGGTGAAATAAATGAATTTGCTAAACTTATTGCACGTAAACATGGTTTTAAATCATATAATCCCGTATTAATTAAGTGTTTTAGTAGTTAACAAAGTAAGCACGTTTTGGTTACATGTATGTCAAGGCTATTAACTTCAAACTATGGAGTATTGCATTTCTACTTCCTATGCTGATTAAAGGTTTTGTAACAAACTAACAAAGTATAAAAATCTGAAACTAACATTAGTTATATAGTTTCTATTCATTTTAAAACATAACATAGCTAGCAGCCATATTGGTCGGCACATTATTAACTGCACAATCATAATTAGAAACAAAGGTTAATGATCTGAAAAATACAATAGTAGCTGCGCTGTAAAGTTTGACATGTACGTTCATATACAGTACGTATTCGTACATATAGAACTTCCGGTCATGTGTTTTATACAAGGTTAGCGCGCAGATTGTAAACGGATGTGCAATTGTTGCAAATGGATTGCGATCAAGTGTGCGGTTGTAGTAATTAACTTAAAAATTTGAATATATTTATATAGATTGTGATGACAAGACAGAGTACGAATATGCATCTAGGGTTTGTGGACGCGGATTATCATATATGGGTACTATATATCGTCATTCGGAACAGTTCTTACTCTTGTTTATTTATCGTCATCAGTGTTAATTTTCATGAGTACGTCGCTTGGAACTGTTATTCTGGGACTACCATCACGGACCTGCTAATCCTGTTGCAAAGCCATATTGGATACACAATCTACTCCTTTGTGAATTTATTGTCTACTGGGACAACGGTGCGTACGTGGTACAATATATCTGCCAACTAACCTTGTGTAGCATCTACAGATCAAACCACATGCGATAGCCGCTCCTTAATCAATTTGTATTAAAAATGTGGCAATGGGCCACCATCGCGTTCTTCATCATGTTCCATCAAAATTAAGTAAATAAGCTGCAGTATATTATCTTATATGCATGCTAGATTGTTGATCATGTCATTTTCAGAGATGATGCAGAAGTATTATTCGTAAACTGAAACATCCGAGTTTTATTTATAAAATGTTAGCTTTTTTAACTTCAATTTATTTTTGGGTATATTAATTTGCTTTATGGTTACCCAAATAATTTAAATATGTATGCTGTTGAAAAAGCTAGGAAATTTTCTCATAAACTAACTATATATATATATATATGCAATTGCGTACAAGGGATTCTTGAGATTGGGGAGTTGGAGCATCGTCGTTATAGTTCCGAATACTCTAGGTTTGCGAGGCCGAACCAAATAGTTGTTATTTGTCATTGTCTTATTATGGTTATTGTTGCGTTTGTTTAAATCTTGTTTGAGGATTTTGAAAGTTTTTATAATCAAACACAAGAGGATGGCAAACTTAGTATATGATATAGATATGAACTTTCCATGTCGGCATACCAAGTAACATTCATAATGCATATTAAGAAATATATAACCGCAAGGTAAACATGTTGAAAAAGAATTGGCCTCTATACCATTCACTTACCAACCCACATGAAGAAAAGGAGACGGGAGACACATCTAACTTAAAATGATATTTTGTTTTTCTAGTGGAAAAGCTAGAGTCTTCAATTGTGTTCCACAAATAAATTAGGATATATATGTATGTCATGCAAAATAAATAGAGTTAAGTGTCGTTTTATACGTAACATCAGTATACAAAGTTTATTTACAACTTGCACCCTTGAGGTGGGGCTTACGCTTTCAAATCTTGCCATACTTTTGCCAATTTCACTAATGCAGTTAAATATCTAGTGGCATTTCTGATGCTAAAGAAACACAATTCTACTAAATATTAATTTTGAAGTTTCTTATGCAGTTGGGTGTGTACACTGGGAAGCAAAACATGTACCATGGTTACTTGAGTTGTATTGTACGTTAATCAAACAGGTGCTTTAGATGTTGTATATATTGTTAGTTTTGTTGTACTTTTTCATGTAGCTTTTGTATGTCTCCACGTATTGATTGATACACCAGGTAACATCACCCACGCTTCCCACCACCGGATCTCATACCCACTTTTTATCTTTCATCTTCTTTAATGTACGACCGCCACCGTCATTCTTGACCCATAACATATTCAGATCGACCACCACCGCCATGCTCTTTCAATTGTAAAAAGTGAGCTCATTTACTGTGAATTGAGATGCATTTATTTGAGTTTCTCTAAACGAAAGATCTTAAATTCATATCAAATTTGTAGTACTCTATGACTATCTATCTTCATTCTTTCCCAACGATTTGAGAAAGGGTCTCTCTATCTTCGTTGATGTCTTCTCTACAAATCATCATGAAATCCGATCTTGGTTGTTGCCGGCTTCCATTTTGGAATCCTAGGCGGCGGCCAGGTAAGATGGTGATGTTTCACTTTCGTGGTTACTGTTGTGTGACCGCATCTCCGATTCGCATGTAGTTTTAAGGGTTCCACCACACTTTTTAGTACGGTTTTTGGTACAGTTTACGGTTCCACCGCAAGCAGTACCAAGTCAACATAGTTTTCTTTTTCTAAAATTTGTGTATCGGTCTAACTTTTGCGTCTTGACACCCCGCAATAAGTGTGCGTACGTGGTTCACACGTTTGACGTCTACTTTTCGTTGTGTTTAAAAACCCTGCTGCAACGCCCCTTCAACACATAGGTTCGATAAAACGTATCAACGCTACTTTTTTTTTATCTCCTAACATAATCATGTCTATCCTTTATTTTGACATGATTATGTTAGGAGATCAAATGGTTACGTAATAATGAAAGAGAGTCAAATGATTTTCATTTTCATACTCTGCAACCATATACAGATTGTTTTAAAAAATGCCCCATGAAACAGAAACAGGCGGAGTTAATAACTCACTATGAGTGTATGCTCAAAGGATAGTTTTTTTTTTTTTTATACTTTTGTGTTGCCTTTGAATGGTATTTGTAGTGGTACACTCAGACCCTATACAACGGCTGGTTTAGAAATAAGAATGGATGGACCGTTTGCATAAATGAACAAACTGAATAATGTTTGTTTTGGATCCAAACAATTATCAGTTGGTTATTTAAAATTGTTTTAGTTGGTTATTTGAATTTAATCATTGTAAGATTTATGGTTATTTGATATTATAAGTTTCTCTTTTTTGCAGGTTTAATCGGTTTGATTTCAATGTCATCATGAGTGAGTTGCTTGGTTTGGAGGTATATGTTTGCCTATGTCTATTTATGAACTCATAATATTATATGATATATCATATATATCTAAACTGTAGTGTTTTTCTCATGTGCACACTCTTAAGGTTAGTTTGCTTTTGCTATATCTTTTCCCTTACACACGTCTTCTATGCAGGTGTTTGAATTAGAGATCATCCTTTACAAAATCAACCAATTCCACTTTATTACGGTTAGAGGAAGCACTTGGTTAGCTTTATTGTGTTTTAGAAGAAGAACACTAGAAAAAAATGCAATCAGTTCTATGAATATTCTCAGAATAGAAGAAAACATGCTTGCGTCTTTTGCTGGAGCCTGTCTTAAGGTATGTTGATTGATTGGGCAACCGGTGAAATTGGGTCGTTTCAAGATAGACATCTTCTTTGGCACATGTTGTACTAAGCCGGGTTGGGCTGGATTGAAATGTATTTTGTCTAAGTTTTATATTTAATAAATAGTTAGTGTAATAGAATGTAAATATGATAACAAAATGGTGAAGGTCGGAATAGGTTGGTCAAGATGTGCTCTTATTTGGCATATGTCGAAACTGGTTAGGTTGGCCTGACCCAATATGGAATTTTGTAAATAGTCAGTGTGTGAATGATATGTTTACAAAAGCTACAAAACAAAATGGGTCATTTCCTTTGTAATATTTTAATGTTATCTTATGATCCTACCATATGTGTTGTATTGTACAAATGTATGTAAAAAGCATGAAGCAGTTCAGTAAGGCATTTGCAAAGATGAAGCTTTCAGTTGTTCAAGAAAATGGATCACTTGATTAAGGGCCCAAAATAGCATTAAGTCAAGCGAATAAAAGGGGGAGGGCATCGATAGATTCCTAAATTGATTAACAACCATAATGGTGTTTTATATTGAAATGATGCTTTAATGATGATGATTATTATCGATGAAGATATGATCGGCCTAAGAGTAGAAAGAGGGTTCGAAAGATTTTAGGGTTTTTAGAAATATTTTAAGAAGTTTGTTGAACAGTGGAACAATCTAGGTAAGGTTATGCGTTATAAAAAAATATAAACGGGTTCGCCCTTCCCTAATTTAATGTATTTTGTGATTTTTTTCAACGGCAATAAATCTTTCAAATGGGCTACTGTCTAAATTCACCACATCGGATACGCATGTCTTCTGATTCGGGAAAAACCCTCACATATGGTCAACATATTGGTTACGGTTGAGGTTTGGCCTAAACCACCCCAAACTGACCCACGCACACCCCCTAGTATAAATCATTACCTTTGTAGTTATGGTTATCTATTAACCGACATATTGGTTATGGTTGTGGTTCAGCCTAATTTAATGTATTTTGTGAATTTTTTAACGGCAATAAATCCTTCAGATGGGCTACTGCCTAAATTCATCACATCGGATACGCATGTCTTCTGATCCGCGGAAAACCGTCACCTATGGTCAACGCTCGTGAACACTCGTCCGAAGGCACAACAGTGTCGTGAGATAAAACTAATTTAGTTCAATGATCCAACTGGTGAACGCATCTATTAGCCTAGTCTCTCATCATCACCTGTTGCTACTGAAACTAAATGATAGAGACATTAATCAAACTTGAGTCACATGAAAACACCAAGTGTCTTTCTAATTTCCACTATATCACAAACTCATTGGCCCGATTAATGTAGTAAATAGGAAATATGTTTACAAATGGAAAATTGCTTACTTGGCTCATATGCGCACAAGCTAGTTTAATATCACGTGTCCATAGAGGTTTGCTTAATAGGTTATGTGGATTAGTCAGTTCCGATATAAAAATAATCTCAACCTCTAAACCTACAACGTGGTGGTTGGTTTTTATTTAAAAGGTAACCCTACAATATATGGTTGATGTTAAATAAAACTAATAGAAGAACAATATCATCATAAATAAGAAACGTTAAGACTTCAGTTAACATAATATCATTCAACTTAAAAAAATACTTCGATATCATACATTCAATGGATCATGTTCAAAACTAAAGCATAACATGTATAGAAAATTTATTGCCGTCATAAGGAAAATCAATTCACACGTTTAGCTAGTCCTAAGAAAGAATGCAACAAACTTTACATAATATGATCAATCTTCATATACTGGTAACTGTATACATCTATAATTGTGTATATATACATATTTATATATATATATATATATGCGTATATGATTCATATCAATCACTTTGAGTCCATGGCATCTCTTCTCTATTTCCTGTGTACACTCTTAACTTTGTCTTCATATTTCCGTGAAATATCTGCTGTGAACTACGAGGTAATTGATGAGGTCGGCCTCCAACAACCGGGCGGCGCAAAATTCGCGCCAAATTATCGGCGGGATTCCGTACACCAAACAAATAATGGGTCAGATCAACAACTTCATATGGAGCACCGTGTTACAAGAAAACACCCCGGCGGACCGAAAAGGTGCTTGATAAAGAGAGTGTATTTGTTTACATCAAGAATTTTTCTGGAGCCTAAGCAATTACTTGGGGCAGCAACAAGATTAATGTGAGTGCGAACTATTTACAGATTTACAAAGGGCCAAAGGACTTGAAATGGGAATTCACGTCCCTTCTATACCATGAAATGACCCATGTTTTCCAGTGGAACGGCGAGGGAAAGTGCCCTCAAACAGTGGTAGAAGGAGTCGCGGATTATACAATCTTGAAAGCAAACTTCTTCCCGCCGGGCTTTAAGCCACGTGGTGCGGGAAAACAATGGGACCAGGGGTACGATTACACAGCACGTTTTTTTGAGTACTGTGACACTCTGACTCCCAACTTTGTGGCAAAGTTTAACAAGATGATAAGGAAGACTTACGACGTCTCGTTTTTTAAAACCATAACGGGAAAGCCCGTGTAGCAACTTTGGAAGGATTACAAGGCTAAATATCCAGGAGTGAATTACTCAAGGCTTAATTAGGAAGCTAGCTAAAATATACGAGCTAAGCTCATTAATTGCGTGCTGAAATAAATTTGCTACTATCAGAATGTAAACATGTTTTTAAATCGTATAATCCAATATTAAGTTAACAAAAAAATAAACCTTGTAATATTGTTTATATTAGGGTTATTATTGTAACTATGTTCGTGATATTAATTTAATACATATGATCGACAGGGAATAAAAATCTGTTTTCTAAACTAGATGATTCTGGCAAATGAAAAGTTAGAACAAGTGATGACAAATGAAAAGCTAGGATAAATCTGAAAGGGAAGGAACGAGTCATACCTAATGCGTGCTATGTTCACGGTTTAAAACACAAAAGCACAATCTCTGAAGCGTAGGACAACTAGTATAAAAAGGACATGATTAATGTTGGTTTCGGCCCTTATCGAAGTATTTGTTTTTAAGATATTGAAAGAGAAGAAATAATAGATTTAGTGTTAATGGAATAGTTAAAATGCAAAGATACACAAAAATAAAAAGTGATTCGTGAGAAAGAAAACTCATTCAAAAAAATAATTAAAAATAACATAACTCAAAATATAAATAAAAAACAAAAAAAAATAAAAAAACTAAAATAATGTTTCCCACGTCATTCTCGATAAAAAACTAATGAAAAGACATAATGTCGAGAAAAAAGACACAATAACGAAAATAAACAAAAAACACAATGTTAAATAAAAAAAGGCTCGTTAGATAACATAATATAACACAATACGGAACTAAATATAACATAATTTTAAGTAATATAACATGATATTAAGAAAAAAAGACACAATGTAAAAAATCAATAACGAGAATAACACAAAATATACTGATAAATAAAAAGACACAATTCATTTTTTTTCTCAACATTGTTTTTTTTTGTGACGAGGAAGACAGTGGAAAAATTTTTGTGTTCTTTTTTTCTGTTTTTATTCAATTTTGAGTTATAATTTTATAAAATTATTTTTCAATATTTTTTTATTGGTATTTTTCTTGGCTATAAGTGCTTTTCATTATTTCCATTTTTATCATACTTTGTAAAATAACATGACCGTTACTGCTTAAATTAGTTATATTTCATTCATACTCTAGACCCTAACTTAGATATACTCTTGGGACTCAAAAACATACCTAAATATCATCCTAAAGACTAGGAGTAGCAAGCACATGATCTAAGCCACTAACAAAAACTTGTTAAACAAACAAACATTTAATTAAATACTAAAAACGTTAAACTAAAATTAAAACCTTGCTAACCCATTTTAGCCGATTGTTCTGAATCCGTTAACCCATCAAGATATGTTGGTAAATGTAACAACCTTAATGTCTAATACCCGATTCGGTTTCATTTTCGGGTAATTTTAATCAATAAAACATCGCATTTATCGAGTTAATAATATTTTATTAACTATTTATTATATTTATTTAATATATATACAAATAATTTTCATTTATACACTTTTCACCAAAACTTTAGTTTTAACCCTCTTTGTATCCAACCTCAAAGATCAAGGGCCTCTAGCAATAAATTCAACAACAACAACAACAATCTTTTCCTTCTTCTACCCCGTAGGCCGACACCCCCCACCCCACCCTTGTGATTACTTGTTTCTTAATTCTCGAGTTATAATCAAAATTGATATTGCCAAATCTTTTTGATATATAATACGCGTTCCACCGACGTTTTAATTATAGAATAGCGATAAAAACGATTTCGTTTATATTATTAGACAAACCGTCTTCGGGGTTTCTTGTTATGCTTCATACATTTATCAAAACTCAATTAAACTCTTATACATCTTGCAAACACGCCGACGACCTTATGCCCTCAATTAATTTCAATATATTAATCTGCAGATGCATGTTCCGG
The DNA here is from genome assembly GCF_021521415.1 of Bidens hawaiensis. Lineage (NCBI taxonomy): Eukaryota > Viridiplantae > Streptophyta > Magnoliopsida > Asterales > Asteraceae > Bidens > Bidens hawaiensis. Next base: position 164,380 of record NW_027496123.1, read on the forward strand.
GTCGCGTTTTGGCCGCATCTTTAGCCTCGCCGTTCTCCATTAATCCATCATTGTTTATGGTATTTCATATCTGTAACATGTTCAGTTTTGTTCCAATAACATTTACCCTAACTTTAATTAATCAATCATAACGCGGTTTGAGCAATTGCGAATTCTAGGGTTCATGAATTGATTAGGGTTTAATGTATATATGTGTTCCGTTTGCTTGCGGTGCGTGCATATAATGTATATATGTGTGAACCCTCATGTGGGCAAAAGTTAAATTGAAATAATTTTGACGTTATTTTACTAATCCCGTGAAAATAATGTTAAAAGTGTCGGAAGATTAACCAGGCATCATGTGGTGGCGTTGATAGCCGAAAGACAAGGGTACATTCACCAATCGGCTGGTGTCCAGATGGTTGAGTGTTATGTGCCTTGTGTCTAAGACTTGATGCAAACTACTATCGAGCCGGGGGTCTCACCGGAAGCAGCCTCTCTATTTCTACGGGGTGGAGGTAAGGTTGTCTACATCTTACCCTCCTCAGACCCTACCATAGCTTTGCTATTGGTGGGATATAATGAGTACGATGATGATGATGAATTGAATAGGGTTTAACCAGGTATAATATTTAAGAAATCTTTTTCATGCTTTACACAACTGACACCCCCATCGGTGGGTGTGTCTGTGTTCAAACCAATGAACCGGCCAGGGGCGCAAGACGCGGTTTTATCATTTTATTTTTTATGAATTGTTTCTTTTTTGTTTAAAGGTTTTTTATGTAACATTCGTTACTTTTTAAACCCGAAAACCTGATCCATTTTAAATTATTGGTTTTTTGTTCTTTATATATATATATATATATATATATATATATATATATATATTTCAAATTCGTTTATGTATTTTTATATTGAATTCGTTTAACCGACCCGTTTTGTCAGTTCATGTATTTGTTTTTGAAAGTATTTAATTTATATCATGTTCAATGATTTATATTTCATATCCGTTTACTCTATATTCTTATTGTTCAATTAACGGATCTCCGAGCATTAAAAGTTTATAAAATAATCAATCTCCAAACTATTGGGTATAAAATATAAACAATCTAATGTAAGGCCCCGTTACCGGTAGCCCTACTTTGGTGTTGGATTTACTCATAAACACAGTTCTAAATCAGAGTTAATTAAAAACTTTACGCGGAATATAAACTTCAACCATAATATCTTACATAACCTTCAAATCTTGTCTTATAAAACATTCATAGTCATTTAAAACAAAACATAATCTTTAAAACATCACAACGTTTCTTCGAGATGCCAGTCTCTTCGATTCCATGCCATGTGTCTTCAATCACGCGAGCTGCCTCAACCTATTTGCCTGCGTGCATACTAAAAGTTAGCCACGCTGAGTGAGTTCTAGTTAATCACATAACTTACTTTACATAAACATATACGTGCCCGGAGATACGCATTACTACTTAACATGCTCATCAATCTTTCATACACATACATGACTAACCTTACGTTATAAAGAGCATTCGCCCTACATACCTCGGATATTATTAGGGTCCGGTACCCTCCATCCACGGATAATATTAGGGTCCGGTCATCCTTCATCCTCGGATATTATTTGGGTCCGGTACCCTCCATCCTCGGATATTATTAGGGTCCGGTACCCTCCATCCTCGGATATTATTAGGGTCTGGTCACCCTTCATCCTCGGATATTATTAGGGTCTGATACCCTTTCTTCCATACTTCCTTAACATACTTTCTATATACATAATCGTAAGTTTCGCACATACATACATCATTCATTCTTCATCTTACAACAAACATATAACATCAACCATTTCCTGGCAGTACATGCAATTCCGAAGATCGTTTATGTACTGGCAAGAAACCATTCATACATTTCAAATAACACATATATGGCATACACTTATCACTTAGGATAAGTGTATTAACTAATCACATCGAGTATGCACACAGCCCCGAAAAAACATAACAAGGAATGGGGCTAGAAACTCACCTGAAGTCGGTTACGTTCACCGTTAATGGTTATTCCTTTCTTGAGCTGTGCACGACTAACTGTATAACAATTACATGTATCAATTAACTATTACTGTCTATAACGTCTTTCTAGACTACTTATAACCCACAACGAACGGGGGTCTGGGGGCAGCGCCCCTAGCAGCGGGGTCTAGGGGCGGCAGCCCCTAGCAGGGTCCAAGGGGCAGAGCCCCTGGCTGGGGTCGAGCTGTCGTAACACATTTTCCATTAGAGTTCGTATCATTATTAAATTTGTTAACATAAAAGTTCAAGGGCTTCTTTCGTAAATAAACCATTCTTTTATAAGTTCAGGGACCATTCTGTCATTCTTTCAAAGTCTAGTTCGTTAATATGCTCTTTAACGAATTAGGGTTCATTTGTTACTTCTGTCTTCCGTAACGAATTGGCTAATTCGTTACTTCATAACGAATTGGCCTTTTTAGCGAATTGGTCCTTATTCGTTTGGTCTGCCTAACGAATTGAACTTCTTGGCGAATTGAACCCTTATAACGAAATAGTTAACATACGAATTGGACTTAACGAACTTAAGCTAGTTCGTTAGTCTTTCCTTAACGAATTAGTACACGAATCAGAGCTAGTTCGTTAGACCTCCGCTAGCGAATTAGGGTTAGGTCAGGGAATGAAAGAACACTCCCTGACATTCCTCTTAACCTCGTACCACTTTCCGGCGCCGCCATTGCCGGAAAAACGCGTTTTCGGTGGAAAAACGTGTTTGAACTCGTTTTTCCACCGTTTTTCGTCCCGTTCAATCCCGATCTAAGCTAGGGTGATCCCTAAGCTCATCTTAGGTCGGTTTATACCCGATTCCATCCGGATCTCGTGACTTAAACGGTTTAACGGTGTCGGCTTGTAGTTTCGTGACTAAATCTAACGGGTTTAAGTAAATAAAACATCATACTAGCATTACCTCGGGTCGGTGCTTGGTTTCCTTCTTGGTTTCGGCTAGAGAAAAAAAGGAAGAACTAGAGAGAAAGCTTAAGTGTGTGTTTTGGGTGATGTAAGGGATATGTGTAAATGAATGATTAAATGTGTAATTAAAGCTTATATAATTATGGATCATGAGCTTAAGCCCATGGTCTTTCCTTCTTTCCCTTATAACTCAAGTCCATAACTCATATCCATTTAACCCAACACTAGCCCAACTCATATTTTAGTCATCTAAACCGATCACGACCCACAATAAAATAGACGAACTTTATTTTATTATTATGATCAAAAGTAGAATGTTACATCTAAGGATATTATAAATATAACAAGTTTTAATCAACTATTGTATAAATATAAAGTTTAAGGATTAATATGAAATTAAAGTTTTAATATGTTATAATAGATGGGGGCTTAAAATGTAAGTTTGAATTTAAAAATATATTTTAATAAATTTCCCAACCCAACCCGTCCCCTTCCCCTCCTTGTCGCGTTTTTCTGACGACCGAACTCCGGCGACGCCGCAAAATTTCGGTGAGCATTAAAACACTTCAAAACGCCATTAATCAAATATTAACGATTTAATACTGTTGCACCATCATATTAATATTTAATCAAAACTAATTATGCGTAATAAACACCCCAACGGCCGGATTATCAACCCGGAACCGTCGGATTTTATTAAAGTCTCAATAACTCGAATTAATCATACAACGGACCAATTACAACTATAAATAGCATCCTAACCTTCATCCAAACATGCTACGAACATTATTTTACCATAACAAACTCGTTAATATCACTAAATCGTTCATTCAAGTTTTATTCCGGCCAACTCGTCGTCTGCCCTCATTCCGGCATCATTAGAGTTAATTGATAGGTGGGTTTTCATTGTTTTGATGCGTCTAACAAAACCCCCAACCTAAATCAATCAAACCTAGAACGAATCTGGAGAATTAAAAAACCTAGGGTTTATGTGAAGAAGATGTAGATTGGGATTCTGTTTATAAATAATTGTTTTGCATCTTAAACAATAAAAGTTGTTTGGTTCAGTGGTTGTGTATGTGTTGTGTGGCCATGGAGAC